>NW_028258293.1:27024285-27326428 GCF_053883595.1 Heterocephalus glaber
ACTTAAGAACTTCATAAGGAGGGCTGGGGATTTAGCTCAGTGGTTCCACTGCCTGCCTCACAAGCACAAGGTCCCGAGTTCGATCCCTGGTGCCAAAAAAAAAGAACTTCATAAGGAGTGTAAGAGAACAAGTTAACTCAAGAATGACCTTGGCTGGGAATTTAGCTCAGTGGCACCACGTCTGCCTGGCAAGTGCAAGGTCCTGAATTTGATCCCTGGTACTGTAAAAAAAAAAAAAAAAAAAGATCCTGACATTCTGAGTCTGGAACACTAGGAAGATGGTGGTTATCATTTATGCCATGTTGACATGAGGAATCAGGAAAGAACTGGAGGGGGAAGTGGAATAAGTGAGTCTTTCCTTTGAGGATTTTAGTCATTAAGGAATACAAAGGAATGAGGAAGAGGTGGAGGTGGATACAAGGGAAGCTTTTGGTTTGCTTTAGTTTTATAAAATGGATGAAGCAGGGGTAGTGGTGCACACCTGTAGTCCCAGCATTTGGGAGGCTGAGGCAGGAGCATCACTGGCCAGCCTGGGTCACATGGTGAGTCCAAGGGCAGCCTGAACTATATAGTGAGATACTTTTTCAAAAAACCACAAGAAAAAAAAAAGATAATATTGAGGGACATTTTTATGCTGATAGGAACAAGCCATAAGGGAGGGGGAGAGAAAATGCAGGGGAAGGTAGATAATAACTGGAAAAGCAAAGTGCTTGAGGAAGTGAGAGGAAAAAGGAGTTGGTCTTCGGACTGTTTCCACTGTGAGAGGAAGGAGGCATACAGAGAACAGGTGGGCTAGGGGACGTGATGGTGGGAAGACGAGGTGCTTTCTTTTTGACTTCAATCTACTTTTTCATGAGATATATGTGCTTGTCATCTTGGGTTAGGGGAGGAAGTAGGTAGAGATCAAAGAAGAGAGAAGGTATAAAAGGTTGTCTTGACCTAGAATAAGAAAGTGATTTTGCTTGTGAAGTGTAGCAGGGGTGGTTGGCAATGTTGAGAGATTTATAGTCATAAATACAAAGTGAGAGTGTGAGTGAGTGAGGTTAGCACAGTCGTGAGGTTTTCTCCCAGCAATATCCAGATGCAGACATGAATTAAAGAGAAAGCTGTGTATTTTTTCAGTTTTTTCAGACAGGACCTCACTATGTAGCTCAGACTGACTTCAAACTAGCTGTGATCCTGCTACCTCAGCCTCCAGAGTGCTAGAATTACAGGGGTACATCACCATGCCTAGCTGAGAAAGCTGGGTTTAACTAGAGTTAACATGTGTGAAAAGAGTACAAAGAAGGAAGAAAGAAGCAAGCAAGGGGTATACTTACAACACTGGACCATGGAAACTTAAAAATAGGGAGGGAAGAAGGAGAGAAAGTAGAAATATAATATATACAGAAAAGTAAAAAGTAATAAGGGTAAAGCTCAATGTGAACACACCACACAACTAGGTAACATTTCAGGACCCCAGAAGTCCCTGTGCCCTCTTCCAGTTACTACCTAGCTTGGTCTATTTTGAACTTTAAATGCAGACATCCAATTAAGTACTCTTTCAGCTGGCTTGTGATCAGAATGTGTGGCTTGTGAGATGCAGCCACGTTGTATGGAGCAAGAGTTCATTTACTCCCACTGCTGTACATTATTCCTCTGTGTGAACCTTCCACAATTTATTTGCTCATTCAGCTACTGAACACATTTTGGGAACTTCTAAACATTCTTCACACTAAACATAAAGCCTATCCTATTCCTTCATTCAATTGTAATGTTTTCCCATCGGGTAAAAGTCCAGTTTCCTTAGCACACCAGATCCTGCTCTCCATTCTTGCCTTCTGACCCTTTTATCCATCCTATAAACCCAGTTCTTCTGAACTACCTGTGCTGTGCTGCATGAAGTATTCTGCTTCATACTCCATGCCTTAGAACATGGAGTCTCCTCTGCTTTTCTCTCTCATCCACCAGGAAAACTTGCATTCATACTTCAAGTCTCAGTGCAAATACCATCTCCTACACAGTATTAGGCCTTCCCTGCCCTCCCCAGAGATTTAAAAGGTCATTTCTTTGTGATCTTACAGCACCTTCTATAGATCTCTGTTAACACATCAGAGGCCAATTCTGGTTAAATGTCTGGTTTTCTCAATGAACTATGAGTTTTTTAAGGGAAAAGACCACATCTGGCTCATGTTTATTTCCCTGGTGCCTAGGGTGGGGCCTATGATAGGAGAGATGCCCAGCAAGTGTTTGACACATGAAGGAAAGCTTTGTCCAGGGATGCTGGGCTAGAAGGGTCTGTGAAATCAGCCACCCTAACTTCTCTATTTCACAGAGGAGAAAGGATTTGCTCAAAGGGGAAGGATTTATTGGTGACGGAGCTAGAATTTCCAATCCTTGGCCCAGTGCTCTGCATTGCTGGTGAGAATCAGACTATGAGGTTTCAAGGGAGGACAGCCTGAGGCAAAGAAAGCTGACTGCTCAAGATCTGGCAGTATAGACAGATGGACAGACAGTGAAGTGGAACAAGAAATGGAACTCCAAGTTTTAGGCCCTGATAATAAGCCAGCAGGCTGTTTAAGGGAGGAAGTGTACTGAAGGCTCTTTGCCTCAGGCGGGTTGGTGGAGAATTTGACTCAGTTGATGGTGACTGACAACCTAGCTAAGCACTGCAGAGGGGGTAAGGAAGAGCCATGAAAACAGATAGGAAAAAAGGTTGAGGGAGGCCCTGGGGAAAGTGGTATTACATTTCAGAAAGCTTGAGTGCTTCAGAGAGAGGAGCACTGAGGGCTCAAAAGGAAGTAGCACTGGACTATGAGAAGGAGAAAGATAGCTAGTAGGAAGAGATAGGCTTGTATGGGAAGCTCTAAAAGACCAGACACATAAGGACAGCAATAATGGGAGGGCCAGGAAGCAAAAATATTACATCATCCAGGAGAAGATTTACAGTGGCTTTGGACATTTAATGGATTTCTAGTATATCTAGCAATGTCCTACATGATGTGTGGTGCACTGGAGCAAACGAGATGGAGACAAAAAAGACAGTCTTTGCCTTCAACCTAGTGAGTGGGATGAGTTCAGGGGAGAGGCAAGACTTCAGAAGGGGAGGGGCTAGAGAGCTGGGGCTTGACTGGCAGAAAGAATTCTACCGCAAAAAAAAAAAAAGAATTCTACCGCTCTGAGAAACAGTCTTAAACGGACAGAAACAAAAAGAAAGGCACCATGGTGAGAACACTGGAAGGATACTACAGGGTAGCAGGGGAATTAGGGCAGTGGTGGGAAAAAATTAGGTGAGGGGCAGACCAGAGGAACCCTAAAAGCAGTTGAAAAAGGATGGTTAGGATTAAAAAAAACCCCAAAACCTCCCCCAAAAACCCACAAAAAAACAAGTGTGTGCTGAGTGTTTTGAAGTTATTAGCAGTGCCTACTCTGTACACATGTCTTAATCCTTATAAAACCTCAGAAGGTAGGTGGCCATCACCCCATTTCCAGATAAAGAAAAAGAACTTCAGAGTGGTCAGTTCCCTGTTCAGGGTCATGCAGCTACTAAGTGGCAGAGATGGTATTCAGGTCCTGATGCCAAAGCTCATGCTTTTTTCTTGGAGCTTTCTCCACTGGGGCTCTGCTCTGAGCCACATTTAGAAAATTATGAGTAATGCTTTTCTGGATTCTCCCAAGTGGCATATATTTAGTATCATTTTAGATACCTGGGAGAGAGGTTAATTCCTTGTGTGCAATGGATTCCTTGGAGCATTAGGGCTCAGTTCGCTGAAGGAACTCTGGTCAAAAAAGGCTATCAGTCCGCTGCCTGCCCTGCAAGTGCAAGGTCCCGAGTTTGATCCCCGATACAAAAAAAAAAAAAAAAAAGCTATCATGACTAGCGATATGTTTTAGGAAAGAGAGAACTACTCCCAGTGGGGTCACATTCCTGAGGGGAAATGGTTGCTGATGCATCTCAAAGGCCCTGGCATTACTGGGATGAATCAGCTCCAGGGACCTGAGGTAGAAGGCTCCGGCCACCTTCCCTGATTACTCCTCTTTCCAGTCATCCTGCCTCTCCCTCTCTCCTGCCCTTTCTTATAGCAGTCAGTTGTGGAAGCAGCAGATGAAAACACACAAGCCTATATACTTGTTTTTCTGTGGAGGGTGGCAGTAGGAGATTGGCACCAGCTAATTCAAAACTCTTCCAAAGCACTCTGTCTGGCAAATTCCTATTATCCTTCCTGATAAGACGCAAGTACTTCTTCCTTTGGTAAACTTTTTATAACTGATTCCAACTACCTTCTCACTGGGCAGAAGACAGCATTTCTTCTGTGTCCCCTGAGCCCTCTCTGTCCAGCTCCCTGCCAAAGTACCTACTCCACCATCACTGACTGTTTCCATATCTGTCTCCTCTGATGGTCTGAGAGTCTTTCAGGGTCAGGGACAGTTTGCCTGATCTGTCTTATGGCAGCATGCCTGGGGACCCACTGTCTCAGAGATGGCAGTCACATAACAGGGGGGTGATTTACACCTAGGTCTGTCTAACTCCAAAGCTTGTGCCCTTTTCATTATGTTATAGGGCTACCAAAAGATGAAGTAGTGACCTTGAGCAGTCTGTGCTGAGCCTTAGTCCACACTGTACAAGTTCAGAGGAGGAAGCATCAGAGTACACCAGGCTTCCCAAGAGAGGGAGACCTTGAAGAACCTAAGGCAGTAATGGCGAACCTTTTAGAGCTTTCAATGATACGAACAGCATGCTGTGACACGTGTGCTGTAGGTTCACCACCACTGGTCTAAGGATTTAGATGAGAAGAGAGGGGATACAATAGCACTTTAGGTAGGGTCGGTATGTTGTAGGCAGAGACAGAATTAAAAAGAATGGGGGTACAGCTGCCAGAATGAGAGTCTAATTTCTGTATTTAAGTCATAATGATAACTACCTATCATTGGGGGGGACCTACCATGTGCCTGCCAGGGGTTTTATAGATGTTATTATTAATCTTTACACCCTATGAAGTAGGTGTCATTTTACATATAAGAAAACTGAGGTGTACAGAGTTAACGTAGGTAACATGTCCAAGGCAACCCAGCTAACAAGGGGTTGGAGCACTGGAATTCAGATCCAAGTTGGCCTGACTTGGAAGCCTGAGGTGTCTTTGCTATTACTCCATGATCCACCTACTGGGCTGGAGGGGATCTGCATTATCAGCCTGATAACTACTATCTGAGCTACTTCCCAGGTCAAATGGGGATTTCAGGTCAGAGAACAAGAGCAGCTAACTCCTCTAGCTCTAATCCTCTAAGATGTGAGAAACCTAAATCCTACGGACTAAGCAATTTCCAGAAGGGTTCTGTTTGGACCCAAAAAGCACAAGCTGGCCTCTGTCTATGGTTGCTTTGGATCTGCAGAGAGAACCTTCTTCCATGTTGCCATGGCAAAGCTGATGGCAAATGCAGGCTAAGAAAGCTGATGGGCAGGAAGACAAACTTTTTGGAGAAGGTCAGCCAAGGTCAAAAGACTTTGGCAATAGACAGAGCAGGATCCTGCCTCTTGGTTGGCTAGACACACACACACACACACACACACACACACACACACACACACACAAACACAGGCGGACCAAGAGTGTTCAAGGAGAGGTGGGAGGTCGGAAGCTTGTAGGCCTACAGGCCCAGAGTGTTGGCAACTTGTTCAGGTCTGGGAGGGAGAAATAAGTGAGTTAATGGTTTTAGCCCTTGAGGCTGGGAGGCTAGGGCAGGGGGAAAAATGGATGCTGGCTAAAAAGGCAGGTGGGAGAAAAGTGAAAGTGGGGGCTCAGGGCATCTGTTCCAAGTCACCAGGCAAGAACCATGCCTCTGGAAAGGCTCAAAGGGCCAGCCTTGGCCTGAAGGTGAGGGTGGAGTGAGCTTCATAAAAGGCCCTGTCCCTTCATTTCAAAGGCGTTTGATCAGGAAGGGGAGCTCGAGGGGCTCCTTGTAAAGTGAACTCTCTGTTTAGGGGCTAGGGGAAGTGGGGATATAAACCATGAGACAATGGCTAGCAGTACCGATTGATTTTTAAAGCATGGCAGAGAAAAACCCAATAGTTCTCACTCCAATTCTTAGCTACAAATGTCTCACTGGAGAGCTTTCCATAGGACAAAGTAAGAAGCAACCTGCTTGGGGAACATTTTCTTTTTTTGGGGTACCGGAGATTGAACTAGGGTCCTTATGCTTGAGAGGCAGGCGGTTGAACCACTGAGCTAAATCCCTGGCCCTTGGGGAACATTTTCTAAGCCTTGTTTCTGAGAGCAGTGAGTCCCTGCCCTAAAAGTATCAGTCATCTCAGGGAATGTCACTACACTGACCACTTTCTTTCACAGGTACATCCCCAGACCAAGAAACATTCAGGGGCAGGTCTGTGGCAGCTGGAGGCATGGGTGAAGCATGGGTCTAAAGCCAGTGTGGCTGTAGCTGAAAGGTGGTGGTAGGATTAGAGGGATTTCGGGGAAGTCCTTGGAGCCCAAGGATATCACAAGGGCTAGAAGATGATCTGGGGATGTTGGTCCTGACAGACAAAGGCTCTGGGACAGAAAGAACTTCTTGTGAAGATTGGTTTTTGAAAAAACGATAGCAGAAGTTACAGAGACGATAACCTCAGCTCATTACAGAGATGTTTTCACCAGTCGGAGCGGAAACAAAACAGAATGAACTACCAGGGAAGAAGCAAGATCTCTCAGTCTCTGACAGAACCCAAGTGAATGCCAGCCAGCCAGCCATTGGAGGGGTTTCTGCTAGGAGAAGAAGGGCAATCATCAGAGTAGCCCAGATGCTTCCAGCTTTCAGGTACCATGGAGAATGACACCTGACAAGGAGGAACCTGAGGTCTAGCCCCCAGTATAGGTCCCTGCTCTCAAGAAGTGGCAGGGAGGCAGGGAGGGTGTGAACAGGCAGTTCTGTGCCATGTGCTCAGTCAGAGACCTATTCTCCATGCTTGCTGGCAAGACACTTCCCTGCTTCTCCCATAGGCTGGGCTAGGATAAGGGGAAGTAGAAGGGACTGTGATTGTTTGGGGGGTCGTCTGGCAGGTAACTGTACCAGACTTGGATAAGACCCAAGTCTGGAGTGGCGTATAATGTTCATCTAATTAAAGTGACAATCTTAAAAGGGAGAGTATCCATCATTTAGCAAGTATTTATTAAGTACTGACTACTAAGTGTAAACATTAAGGGACGCTTAAACAAGTCAGCCATAGTTCTGGTCTTGAGGGAGTTGAGGCTTGAGGAGTAGTTGAACAAAAGCAACATTTGCATACTGAATAAATGCAAATAATCTTAGATTGTGCTAAGTGCCATAAGAGGAAAGACTAGGGTGTCCCTAAGAGTAACAAAAGGACCTAACCAACACAGGTTGGGATGGGATCAAGGAGGACATCTTTGTGACCTGCATTAGGAGAGATTTGAAGAGCTTTTCCCCTCATCCAGCTTTAGAAATTGTGGAAATAAGAGAGGACACTTTTGAGGAGAGCAATAATCAAGAAAACTCTCATAGCTTTTGAAGACAGGCTGGCTGGCATGGAGCATCACATACACATGCAGGCACCATCTGGCAAGCACCACCCACTGGAAAGCAAATCTCATGTGCATATTGTCAGTCTCAGGAAGTATAAGTATACTCACTCTCAAGGCATGTCTAGCTCAGGGAGACTAACAGGGTGCTGGGGAAGCCTGGCATTTCCAGGTTAGAGAGCCTCCCAAGTACCCTCTCCCCTGCCAATTCTGAACTGCCCCATCCTCCACTCAGCTCTCACCTCCATCAAGCAGCTCCTTGACGGTGCGGTAGTCATCAGCAAGGACAGCGTAGTGCAGGGCTGTACAGCCTTTGAAGCTGGCACGGTTGTTTAGTCGGTTATTGAAATCATCCTCTCGGGTGACCAGGACTGGGGGAGACAATAAGATAAACCCTTAAATTAATAACAAATGCATGAGCCACCAATTTCATCTATTTTCTTTTGGGATTTCAATTCACTCACTCGTCCACCTACTTACTCAACATTAATTCATACCTATGCTATGTGTTTGGCCATCTGTGCTGGGCAAGAAGAGGCAAACCAGAGGGTGGTTAGTTTCATGAATGATTACTGACATCTAATATGTGTTAGGATAAATCTTGGGGACATGAAATGAATCAGCTATGGTCTCTGACCTAATTGGTCAAGGGAGGCAGACAATGAACGAATGTTGAAAGTATTGTTTGAGATAAATACTATAAGTATAATGGGATACACAGAAAGCCAGGGGAGGGCTGGGGATGTGGCTCAGTGGTAGAGTACTTGCCTAGTATATATGCAAGGCCCTGGGTTCAGAACCCAGGTCTATTCTGAGTCCTCATGCTTTCTTTCCATCATTTTGCAAAAGGGGGAAGCAGAGCCCAGGGAAAGAAGCAGAGCCCGGATGTTCTGGTATCAGCCTAGGCTCTTATTTCTTTTCTTGCTCAGGTGAAGGCACAGGTACTCTGTAGAACCTGCCCTTAACAATAAATGGCCTGAGGTTTGTAGCCAGCACCCTATCAGATATGCTAGCCTGGGTGGAACCACTTTAAATGTTTGGCCAGAATGAGGTTTGGGGAGCCTGCAGCTGGAGACCAGAACATATTCTCTGTGTTCTATAGGATCAATAGTAGATTAGCTCTTCTATTCCAGACAGGGGATCTCCAGATCCTCTGGGGTACTGTATAGCCCTTTTTTGAGTCAAGAAGAACAGGAAGGAAGAAAATCTCTAGGCAGCTAACATACAAGTGTCATGTGCAATGGATCCTCACTTTTCCCATAAGAGATCCTTAGGTCCTCAATCTGAGATTACTCTTAGTCAGAGTCTTAACAAATCATACCTGGTGATCTTGTTTCTAGCTCACTGCAGATAAGGACAAGGAAATAAGAGGGCTGGGGAGGATGCTTTAGAATCAAGTAGATTGATTACAATCAAGCCCTGGCCAGATAGGGAGGGAAAAGAAAAGGACAATGAAAAGCTGAAAAAAGGAATTCAGAGCACAGAACCTGAAAAGGCCCTAAGGGCATCACTGAACTGCCACATAGGACATTAACTGCTGGATATAATGATGAACCTGAGGAAAAGTGATAGTTGGCAAGCAAGAAGGGTGTAATCCATTTTACAATGAAAACCCATCATTCGTTCAACAAGCAATGTTTAATGTGCACCAATGCATGGTGGTAACTTCTAGAGATATAATAAAAAATAAGACATAATACCTGACTTTAAGACGTTATTAACTAATAGTTAAAAAGTCAGACAACTGGGCCAGGGATTTAGCTCAGTGGTTTCGCCGCCTGCTGTGCAAGCACAAGGACCTGAGTTCGATCCCTGGTACCAAAAAAAAAAAGAAAAAGTCAGACAACTGACCAAATGTTGAAAATTAGTGAATTTAATATATATTCACAAGTGCAATGATGGCTCTATATACAGGGTGCTTACCATAAAAAGCAGAAGACCTAGGGCGGGGGATGTAGTTCAACAGCACAGTGCCTGCCTGGCAAGCGTGAGGCCCTGAGTTCAATTCCTGGTACCAAAAAAGAAAAAAAAAAAAGAAAAGACTCCCCCCCCCCTCACAAGGCAGATGACCTCAAGAAACACAGTTGGAGATATTTTGGTTCAAATATTAGCAGCGTACCAGTGTCACAGCACAGCTAATAAGCAATGTCCATGAAAAGAACTCCTGCTCACCTCTAGGTCTCATGCCTCACTATCTCCTTCCTAATACCCTTTCTTGGCTCTGGGATTTTGAAAATACTATAAGGGGGTGACTGAAATATGTAGTGAATATTTAAATTTTAAAGAAATTTATTAGAGTAAGACACAGTGTCATTAATCCCCCTGAAAATATATATTCTCCCTCTCTCTGAACATATTTATCCCAGTGTTCTTGCCATTTTCTGGAGCAGTTCTAGAAGTCTTTTTTCATGAGTGTCTTCAGTTGCACTGTTGTAGCTGTCATGATATCTTTAATCAATTCAAAATGTTTACCTTTCATGGTCATTTTAACTTTGGGGAAGAGCCAGAAGTTCCACAATTCCAGATTCAGTGAATAAGTGGATGAGGGCATATCAAAATGTTTTCACAAGCCTGCCTTTTCATTGGATGGCAGTTGGCAGTGGTATTCGCTGTATTTTTGATTACACCTCGTAAAGACACTCATGAAGATGACCTACAGAACTGCTTCAGAAAGTGGCAAGAATGATGGAATAAGTGTGTCTGAAATGAATTAATGACAATGTGTAATATACTAAAAAATAATCATTTTACTGTATATTTTGATCACTCCCTGTATAATGTTACCTGGAATATTTTTGTGTTCCTTGAACCTTGTAATTGGCTGACTCCAATTTGATTTTAGGCCTCTGGTAGAAGTCACTTTCTCTAGTGGTTCCTCTTAAATCTGTGGTAGTTACTGCTCCTAAGAGCTCCTCCAATCCCTTAGGTATGGACTAATTATAGTGGTAATTTGGTTTATGAACTTAATTTGTTTTATGATTTTGGGGAAGATGGGGGCATTTGTGTTTGTGTGGAGAAAATGGTCAGGGCAGTGTTTGTCATTCTATGAGGAGGAGTTTGTGAACAGAAGTGTTCATGAACTGATGCATTACTGTACAGTGTTCATTACATTCTATTGCAACCACTTGCTTAGGTGACTGTATTTTTCCCACTTTTCCCAAAGTGCCATGAGGACAAGCAGTGTGATTACCTTTTCTTCAGTTGAACCCCAGAGCCCAGCAGTGTCCGGCTGCAAATATGTATTTGGTAAATATTTGTTGAGTCAACAAATAAATATAAGTCAAATGAATGTCCCTAATTTGAAAGTTGTAAATCTAAAATGCTCTAAAATCCAAAACTTTCTGAGTGCCAATATGGTGCTCAAAAAGTTTCTGATTTTGAAGCAGTTGGATTTCAGGTTTTTGGATTAGGGAAGCTCAACCAGGAAAAGCTATGCAAACACTCCAAAATCCAAAAAACATTCCAAAAATCTGAAATATTTCTGGTCCCAAGCAGTTTGGAAAAGAGATATTCAATCTGTATAATTATCTAAACAAGGCCTTAACATATATCATCTTTGTTTTCAGAATAATAATAATGATACCATCCAACAAGTATATAGGGGAAGCAGCAGAATGTGGCTGTTAAGTAAGTGAGCTCTGGGGCCAGACCACTTGTGTAGGAATCCCAGTTCTGAATTCACTGAGTGGGTAATCTTGTGCAACTCACCTAACCTCTCTGTCAACTTTCTTTATCTGTAAATGAAGATAATAACAGTAACAGCTTCACAGGATGTTGTAAGGACTAATAAGCACTATGAATAAAGGGGTTTGGTACAGAGTCTGGCATATCGTACCTCTTAATAAATGTAAACTATATCCCTTTCTGTCTACCCTTGGGATTTCAAAAGTGTATTCTCAGTGTGGGGACAAAGTTTCATTGGGGAATCCTGAATATACTTTTCTCCTCAGAAAGGCAAGGGGAACAGGAGAATATAGGACTGAGGTAAGAACCATCTGTTTCATTTGGTGTCCTCATCAGTTTCTTGTTTGATGGCCTTTTTGTTTCACAAACCCATATGCAAATCATGCAGAACTGGTGTTCTATAGAACAATCTTTGGAACTGAGTAGTGCATCACAATCTGTATAGCACTGTCATTTCCTTTTTGATTTCAGAATAATCCTGTGGAGTTTAAATTTATGCTCCTATTTTATAGAGGAAGACACTGAAGTTCAGAAGGATGACAAAATCAGTAGTAGAGCTGGGACCCAGCCCAGTTCAGCGGAGCCGATTTCATGCTCTTAGCATTAAGTGCTTTCCCCGTATCACCCAGTATTATAAGCCCTGCCCCAGAAGATCTTGCCTTATCTCAAGCCAGAAAAGGGCCAAAAGTGAAATGGAGCAAGGAAAAAGGAGCAGCATGGCCTCAAATGCACCTCCCACTCACCCCATCCTCACTGAGTTAAAGTAGGCAAACACACGGAAGTTGAAGGGATTCATCCAAGCCTGCCCGGCAGCTGGCCACCAAGGTGGTCTTCGGAGGCTCCATGTTTACAGCTGGTCCTCAGCCACTGAACCGTCACCTTCCCAACAAAGACATCTACCAGCCTGTCTCCAGCACAGGGGGAGACAAGCACAGGCTCCTGCCTCCCTTCCTAGGCTGCCATTCTTATCTCTTCAGGGATCCTACACCCTTCTGACCCAGGAGTGATGAGGCATCACTCTGCTCCCTCCTCCCTCCACTTCTGCCTTTGATGTTGAGAAGTCTATGCCTAGGTGCCATGGTCAGTCAGGGTCAGCCTGGGAGTTTGTGGCAGTCTATACCCAGATACATATCCTGCAGGAGCCCTGGCCTCACCAGGGCAAGTCAGCAGAGGTGAAGATGAGTCCCTGATACCCTTTACCTTAAATAACTGCTTCTCATTATGAGATGAAGTGGTTCTTTTTTTGTGTGTGTGGGGATTGTTTGTTTTTTTGTGTTTGTTTTTTCAGAGGTGCTAGGGAGTGTCCAGGGCTACATGAAGGGTGACCAGACCCAAAGCCTGCCTGGGCCACTGCTCTGTCTGCCATACTGCACAGCTTCTGCTCCCAAGCTTAAGGCTTGCATAACTCAGAGCCAGCTGCTATGACCTGAAGCGTAGTGACTAAGCTAAGTTCTGAGCAGAGTCTTCAGAAGGAAGCTTCTGGGATCTTAGTTTCTTCCCACCCAGGGCTCTGACACTCTAGGGCAAAGAATTCACCTGAGGCATCATTAGTGCTTGCCCCCTCTTGCCACTGCTCAGGAGCCCATCTACAGTGTGTTGTGTGTGTGTGTGTGTGTGTGTGTGTGTGTGTGTGTGTGTGTGTAGGGGTGTCTTGATATCTGGAAGACCAGATTCCCCAATGTGGATGAATTATTTCATCTCATCATTTTCATCCGTCTCACAACTATTCAAACCAGAAAAAGTGGGGACAGTGTCAGCATAAAGTGCAATTAATTTTCTTTTGGGAGTTCATACCACTAGAGAAATGGGGCCTGTTAATTCTAAGTGTTTTCTTGTTTTGTTCTGTTTTTGGTACCGGGGATCGAACTCTGGGAACTTGCGCTTGCGAGGCAGGCGGCAGAACCACTGAGCTAAATCCCCAGCCTTGTGTTAAGTGTTTTATATCTATTTTCTCACCAAAGACCTACTGTAACCCTGAAACAGCCATTCCACTGCCAGGGTCAGAGGCTGCTGCTTGAACCCCTGTGAGTGCTGTCAGTTCTGCTTCCCAGCCTTGTCTTCACCAGGAGATTGGGGGGAGTGAGTGATTCCCATGTTGGGCCAATAGGAGACTGTCCTTGGACAGGGCAAGGCCCTCTGCTTTCTTTTGCAGCCTGGAAGGCCTTCCTCTCAATCCAAATCCAGGCTGTTCTTTAAACCCAATTCATGTCTTCCTCATCCACGAAAGCCCCTTCTTTCCAGCTCTGCCCCGAATGCCTATACCGCTGATTGTATGATACCATTTAGCAGTTGATTACATTATCTTAAAACTTGACCTGGCTCAGTGTTAGAGCACTTTCCTAGCATGTATAGGTCTTGGGTTCAATCCCCAGCACCACAAACAAAAACAAAAACAAAAATTCTACCTGTAATACTTTCTGGTTGTTATATTTTTTTCAGAGGTTAGTTTCTAACTACCCAATTAGATGCCCAACTCCTCATGGCTGACAGTAACTAGTTCATAACATTTTCTGTTATGAACATACAGCATTACTTCAGTATTTTATGAAGCTTTAGCAATGGGCTCATATGAACTGCCATATGTCCGCCTATCCACAAGCACAGCACTACTGAGCCCTACAGTGCAGTAAGTGCTATGAGATGGGCCACATGTTTGATAGGTACATGTAATATGGCTGGGAAGAAATCTCCCAGAAGGACCATCCTGAGGACAAGAAGCTTGCAGGTGGCGAAGAGTGGGTGCACTCTGGGAGAGAAAGTGGTGTTTGCAAAGGGGTAAAAACTGCACTATCTGTCCATTCAATGACAGCAGGGCCCTTCAGAAAGCCTGCAACACCAAGTTAAGGCAGGTAAAACAGTGACAGAGATAAAGCTGTCCAGATAGGTAGGGGCCTGATCCTAAGAGGAGTTTGGATTTAGGATAATAAAAGCTATGGATATGTAACAGCTTTTTAAAATAAACTAAGCAGCATGGGATCAGCAAGAATAGTAGACCAGGAGACAACTCAAAGAACTGAGTTCAATGCTTGCTCTTCATTGATACATGGTTCATCCCTTTGTGTCCTAAGCTCCCTGTTTATTTGGTTTTTTTGGTACCAGAGATCGAACTCAGGACCTTGTGCTTGCGAGGCAGGTGGTGAAACCACTGAGCTGAATCCCTGGCCCTAAGCTCCCTGTTTTTAAAGTAGAAAAGTTTTTCTGTATCCTTAATTCTCAAACTTCAGTGGGGACAAAATCATCTGGGTAGCTAGTCAAAACACATCAATTCTCTGGTCCCTGCTCCAGCCATTCAGAGTCCTGAGGCAGGGCCTACAAAGGTATGTTTTCTCTCCCCTGGTACCGGGGATTGAACTCAGGACCTTGCGCTTGTGAGGCAGGTGCAATGCCACTGAGCTAAATCTCCAGCAAATGTACCTTTAATAAGCCTACTGCAGAGCTCCTCAGAGAAATCTAAGCATTGGCCTATATCAGTGACAGTAAACCTTTTAAAACTTTCAATGATACAAACAGCCCGCTGCAGCAAGCGTAACATAGCTGGCCTAGATGGTCTTAGAGGGTCCTCCAGCCTCTGATGCTGTTATGAAGAATGGAAAGACACGAGGTTGGCTGAACCCATCCTGTGTGGTCCTCTTCCAGGGAGGCCAAGGATGCCTGGGCACCAGAATGCTTACCCCAAACCCCATATTTAGAAAGTTGGAGCAGAGAGTCCTTATCTTGGGATGAGACCCTTACCCAGTAACTCCCTCAATACTATATTTCCCCCTCAAATCCCAGTTGGAATTAAGTCCTTTTATACCAAAAAGATACTCCACTTTAGTCCTTATTCATCCATCATATTAAGTATATTCCATGGCCTGAGCTATGAGGACACAGAGTGTGAACCCTACCCTCAAAGCTGGGCTGAGGATGTAGCTCTCAGTGATAGAGTGATTGCCTACATGTGCTATATCCTAGATTTGTTCCCTAGAACCATTAAAAAAAAAAAGATTGCAAATGCTACAAATAATATAAAAAATAATATTTTGTAGAGTATCTCTGAAAGTAAAGAATCTATCGCTATGAGCCTGAGAGACCTGGGTCCCAGTTGTAATTTCCTACTCTGGAAAATCATGTCATCTCTTTGGGCCACAAACCTCTCATTGGTAAAACAGGAACATTAATGCACAGTAACTGAGTTGCTGGGAAGATCTGAGATGATGCCATATAGTAGGGGGTCACAGAAATAAATTCATACCTAGGAAATGACAATTTTAAAATTAATGTGTCTTCTCCTATCCTGAAACTCGACATATATCCATATTCTTCTGTTGACTTTCAGAAGCCTCTTTCAGTTGGCCCTTGTGAATTTCTACAACCAATTTTCTACTCCCTTCCTGCTTGTGAAGGCCCTTATAAAGGACCCTGGTGATCCTACCATGAATCTTCACTGGGCAGCATCATGTATTAGAGAGGGCATGGGGGTTGGAGATGGACTCATAAGTAAAACAATCTGTAAGTCTGGCCAGAATATTTAACATTACTGATATTCTGTTTTTTCATTTGCAAAACTGAGGTAGCATCTCTTACCTGACAAGATTCCATAGCAAAACTAACTAAAAAATGCACAAAGGGCCAGAAAAGACATTTCTTCAAACAAGATACAAATGGACAAAAAGCACATGAAAACATAACATCACTGGCCATGAGGGAAACGCAAATCAAAACCACAAATGAGATGCCACTTCATATCTACTGGCTGGCTATAATCAAGAAGACAATAAGTAGTGTTGGAGAAGATGTAGAGAAACTGGAACTCTGATACATAGCTAGTGGGAATGTTAAATAGTGTAGATATAGTCTGGCATGTTCTCAAAAGGTTAAAAACAGTTATTTATATGTCCTAGAAATTCTACTCCTAGTAATACTATTCTCAGGTATTCAAACTGAAAACTTTGTGTTTACATAAAAATCTGTAAATAAATATTCATAGCAGCATTATTCCTAACACCAAAAGTAGAAACAACTCAAATGTGTCTAAGTTAAAGAAAGGATGAACAAAATGTGGTATATCCACACAGCAGAATATTATCTAGCCATAAAAAGGAATGAAGTATGACATATGCTTCAACATGGATGACCCTTTAAGCTAAATGAAAGTCAGTCACAAATTACCATATGTTGTATGATTCCATCTATATGGAATGTCCAGTTTATAGAAATCTATAGTGACAGAAAATACTGGTTTCCAGGGACTGAGGGGAGTTAAGGGGAAATAGAGAATCATAATGTATACAGGATTTCTTTATGAAATGATGAAAATGTTCTAGAATTGACTGTGATGGTTGCACAACTTTTGTGAACATACGATAAACCAGGAAATTAGATACTTTAAATGGTGAATTGTATAACATGTGAATCAAATCTCAATAAAGTTGTTATGCTTAAAAATGTATGTAAGGTATCGAGGCTATTGCTTGGCATGTAGTTAAAGACTCAAAAAATGGTAATACATTTATTATCATGTCATTTTCTTGACATCATCCTAACTCCGGCTCGGATAACTTCTAGCACCAACCCTGTAGAAAGGCAGGAAACCTATATGTGGAGGTCACAGGTGACGTCTACAGGCTAAAATCCCAACACTAAGAATCTTCCTCTGATACTCAGAGAACCAAAAATACAACTCTAATAGTTTCTATTTACTGAACAGGTACTATGTGCCAGTAGTTCCAGGAACTTTACAATTATTTTCTTCACAAGAACCATACTAGGCTGCCATATTATTATTCTTATTAAATAAGTGAAGAAACCGAGACTTAGGTTATATAACTTAAAGTCACGCTAGTGGTTGATGACCAAGTTGGTCTCTTCAACTCCAAGGCTTGTATTTTGTTTTGCTATTTGATTATATGGCTACATCATGTCTTCCTTTTATTTATTTATTTACATTTTACCCACAGTTTATGACTCAAAGAGCTTTGTTTCACAATTCTCTTTTCCTCTTTGTGTTCTAGAAATGTCTAGTTTACTTCAAATTTACCAATATTTTCTCAACATAGTCTTGTGTGTTTCTCAGACTGTCTTAAGTACATACAGTCCTTTTTCTTTTTTGGCACTGGGGATTGAACCCATGACCTTCTGCTTGCCAGGCAGGCGCTGTGCTGCTGAGTTACATCCCTGACCCTGTACATACATTCTTGAATAAAGTAGGTGCTTGACAAATACTTATTTGGTGAATAGGTGTTAAGCTTGTCTCCCCAAGCAGAACATATGTGCTTGAAGGATAAACACTGTACCATCTAGATCTAGGTCTTCTTTCCTTTCAGCAAAGGCACTCATGGTCACCCAGGCTGGCCTATGGCTACAGAACCAACCCTGCTTTAAAATGGTTCTCTCAGGTACCAAGCTTTCTGCTCATGGACTAGAAACTTTCTCCTTATAAAGATGATCCTGGGCCGGGGATTTAGCTCTGTGGTTTTGGCTCCTGTTGCCCAAGCACAAAGACCCAAATTCGATCCCTGGTACTGAGAAAAAAAAAAAAGAAAAAGAAAAAAGATGATCCTGCTCACCCCATCATCACCCCATCCTAGTACAGCACGGAACGTGGCACACAGTAGGAGCTCAGAAGAGGTTTGATGAAGGAAAAGGAAGACTGGGTCAGCAGTTACTCCACTGGAGACACTTGAAAGGACCCTAAGCCCATCTTCTTTCACTCTAAGGAAAAGCGAGATCAGGAAGGCTGTCAAGGAACTTGGAGAAGACAGGCTGGTGACCTTGTGTATAGTTCTAGACAGTCAGTGCAGCATCCTCTTTGACCCAGGAACCCTCCTTTGACTACACAGCCAGGTAGGGCTTTTCAGAGCCCACATCTCACCTTCTCATCATTAAAATTAAAATGTAGGACAAACTCTCAGACCTGTTATTCTGTTATCCATAGATCTATCCCAATGGCTTGAACAACTTCTACTTCACATCTCTCCTAACTCTCAGAGTTAGTAACATGCTTAGAGGTATCTGGACCCCTTTGATTTGTTCTTTACCCTGAGGTCATCCTTTCCTCACATCCGTCCCTCATCCTAACCAAAGCAGTATTCTTTCAGCTCCAGGGATCCTCTGGGACAGGCCAGCAGCAAGAGGAAAGAGCTTCTCTCTCTGCCTCTTGGCAGCTGTGCTACCTGGTTGGTCCAACTCGGTCCCTTAGTACTCCCCATCTCTGCACCTGCCTGTCTCTCCTCTGCCTTTTCTTCAAGATGTTAAAAACTTGCAATAAAAAACAAATACAAAATGCTATAATTAATAGCCAATTCTAAGCCAACCCAGCATCTCTACTAATAAACCTCAACACTTGGAAAAAGAACAATAAATTCTACCCCTCTCTGGTTCTGAGGTGGTCTCTTTTATATACTCTGTGTGTGTGTATGTATGTGGGTAAGTGTGTCTACATATATATTTATTTTCCTTTATTTCCCATCCAGGGAGGGGCAGAATAATGAACTGCGTGCGTCAGGGAAGATGAATCTGAGATACTAGGGAGCAGTGCAGTAAAAAGATTAAAGTGTTATTATTGTTGGTTTTTTTTCCCCCATGGTCCATTGTGACAGCTCGACCGTCATCTGTAAAAAATGTCTCAGCGAGAGATAATCATCGGAAACTCAATAAAGCGTCAGGGGGAGCCTCAGCCCCCATCAATCACTGGGTGCCTGGAAAATTTCAGCCCTCTGTCTCCCTTCCTGCTATCCATATAAATGTCTCTAATATATTTTGTGTGGTGTGTGGGACCCATTCCTGATTTGGAACTTTTGATGAAAAAATATTTATACACAAAATATGTAAATCAGTTAAAAATCACAAGACTAGTTCTTTGGCACCCCATCACATTTTTCCTTATTTTTATAAATGCATCAAATTTATTCTTTTTAATAAAACATGCCAACTAGTCTATCTCCCTCAGAAAACACAAACGCACATGCACATGGCACACACGCACATTTGGAGGGCTAAAAGAATGGAAACAATTAACCTCACTGGCTGAGAGATTTAATCTTAATGTTGGCCAAAATGCCTGATGGAGTGACAATGCATTGTCCACCCTGGTGGCTCCACAGTGACTGGTGCTACTGAGAAATGACATGTACAGTCACTGAACCTGGAGGTGTGATGAGACTCTGAGGGGCCTGGATAGGACGAAGAGGAGCAAGAACAATACTGAGAATAACTTGACTGAACTGCTTTTGACCTGGTAGATTCCCAACCCTTTGGACAAGCTAGAGGTTCTCAGCAGACTCAGTAAGGGCATAGGCAGGCTGATAAGGTCACTAGGTTTTAGCCAAGAGCAGGAGATGGTTCTGCTGGCATTTGACATCACTTCTCTGCCTCAGTTTCCAAAAGTGTCTATATTACAGGGTTGCTGTGCACACACAGTGTCAATGAATGTGATTTGCTGTTGCTGCAGCTAGCATGTTGTGACCTTGTTGTTATTTCCCCCATTTCTCCAATCTAGAGGGAGTTAGTTCCTGCAATACCCTCTCCTCTAGGACTTTGAAGATTCTTCTTTGTCTAAAGGACAAAATCCAAGCATACTAGATCTGGCCACAGTGTATGGATACTGCATCTTTAGGGTTCATCACTTTCTAAATTGAATCTGCGTGGAGGCTGCACCCTAACACATTCACTTAGCAACCTGAAACACAACTTTTCCATATTCACCTGTGAGGGTTGTGGACGTAGCATACTCCTTCTCTGCTCACACCCACTTGCACCCAACTGCTAGCCTTCTACGCAGCCACCTAAAACCTTCATGGACTTTGAGGCTCAAGTACTATTTTATTTCCTTGATTTTTTCAGGCAGAGTTTCTTTTATCTGAGCTCTGCTAATCCTTGTTATCTGTACCTCTGACTGGACTCTTGTCAAATACTGTCTCAGTCATGTCTTCAATCTTTAATATTAATTGGTATTCTTGTTAGCACCTTACATTTACATGATACCTTGTATCTTCTCAAGTGCTTTCATAAGTACTTCAATTGATTCTTATAACAAGCCTATGGTATAGAAAACACTATTCTCTACAGAGGAGAAAACCAGCTCCGAAAGACAGAACTGCCCAAGGTCACAGAGTCAGGTAAGAGCCAAACTAAGTTCTCTTATCCTCTTTAAGGACCATAGTTTGCTACCATGAAAAAGCATCTGGAAGGCTGGGTCAAAGATGCTGAATGAAGTTCCATGAGAGTATGACAATGACAATGACAGAGGTTTACCTTAATGGAATTCCTTCTATGTTCTAGTTTTTGTTTGTTTGTTTGTTTTGCTTTGTTTTTTTTGGTACTGGGGATCAAACTTGGGACCTTGCCCTCTCGAGGGAAGTGGTGGCACCACTGAGCTAAATCCCCGGCCCTGTTTTGTTTTTTTTAAAACTGAGACAAGGTCTCGATACGTAGTTCAGGATGATCTTGAACTATGTAGCCCAGGCTGGCCTTGAACACGCAGCAATTCTCCTGCCTCAGCCTCCCAAGTGCTGGAATCACAGGTGTGCACCATTATGCCTGGCTTATGTTCTAGGTTTTAGGTAAGTGATAAATATAATACCTCTAGCTCTCTCATTATCTTTTATATTATAAATAGGAGACAGAATCTCTGAGAAGTATATGAAACTGCTCCAGGTGTTAGAGCTATTAAGTGTCGTGCACACCTGCATTATTGTGGCTTAAGCACATAGCTTCTCAAGGAGTGAACTTTAAAGCGGCAAAATAAGATCTCTTCTGGGAAAGTGAAGGGTCAGATGAGTTTTTTAAAGCACAGGACTGAAATTAACACCTGTAGTCCAGGCTGTGCTACGCAAAGAGTGGGAGCCTGGTAGAAATGCAAAATCTCAGGTCCACTTCAGACCCACTGAATCTCTGGGGGTAAGGCCCAGGAATCTGTTTTAACAAGATCTCTAGGACAGTCCCATTTCCTTGGGAGCCTCAGTATTACCATGTCAGTTTGTGTTCTTTAGCAACATACGTTCTCTTTGTGGGCCTAGGTGGGGCTGGGCACATGGTGCTTAACTTATACTGAGTAGATGAGCTAATCAGATGAGACCATTCCTGGGGAGGGTGAGAAATATTACAGTGTAGACAGCAGTTCCATTACTGCTGGTGGGGACTCCTAGCCACCTCCTGAACTCCAGGGCACTTGTCCACCGTCAGCTTGCACCGTTCTGTCCCCCATCTGAAGACAAGAGATGGGGAGGTCAGCTGGAACAGGCCAGGACCCGCAGCCCCTGGAGCTGGGGGAAAGGGGCTCTCAGACAGATGAGCTTGGCCCTGGCAGGTCCAGCCTGGCAAAGCAGGCCCTCTACCCTCGGAAGGGCCATATGCCAACCCAGCTTCTGCACGACTCATTTTTATTCAGCTGCCATTCGAAGCTGAGAAGAGGAGTTGATTTATAGCCTGCTCTGGCCACGTTTCTGCCGTGTTTTATTGTTTTAATTGTACATATGAGAGGCACTCAGAGTGCTCGCTTGCATTTCTGACAGCCCTAGACATTTGATGTTTATAACAGTTACTTACAAGCAGCCAGCGGCATCTCAGGGTGGGCGACTTGTTTACTGTTACCACTAATTTATTGCACCCTCCACCTGAGGATTGGGGCCCACCACCCATCAGCCAGCCACAAGTGGAACTCTCCTGGAGTGACATGGGTAGAGCTCAAGGCATTGAAGGGAACATAGTCAAGATCCGGGAATGAACTGGCAGAGGGACAGCTACGATCCCCATGCTCCCTTTATACTTGTCCCATCTGGACGCCTCTGCCCAAGCTATGTCCACTGCTTTGCATATTTTTCTTTTTGACCCTCCTTTTCAACCCCAAAGAGCAGCTTAAATCCCACTTTTTCTAAGTACATTACTTGCTCTAATGTAGAGCTAACAGGTTTTATATTTTTTTAAAGATAAGGTCTTGTTCTATAATTCAGGCTGGTCTTGAACTCACTGTGTATCCCAGGCTGGCCTCAAACTTGTGGCAATCCTCTTGCCTCAGCTTCCCCAGTGTTGGGGTTACAGGTGTATGCCATCATGCCCGGCTCTGGAGCCAACAGCTTTTAGAAGATTAGAAATCACACAGCTGGGAGGAACCTTGAAAGCTATATAATATTATTCAGTGACCCAGGACAAGAATCCTTAATGGGCAAACTCACCAGCCTGTGAACTGTAAGTTGCTCACTACCTCCTAAGTGGGTTTCCTACCTTAACTGAGCCAAAGCCCCTCCATAAGAAAGTCTTTGTTCAATGTCACTGTGTTTTACATATATGTGATTATCTCTAATCTTTCGAACAAGCCTATAAAATAGGAATTGTTATTCCTATGTAACAGATGAAGACTGAAAGTCAAGGATTTAAGTCACTTGCTCAAGATCACACAGCCAGTCAGTGAAACTCAACCTGCCTCTGAAGATGCCATTCAGAGGGCTGCAGAGAATGGGAAGAACAGTCAGGTCAAGGAGATTTCCATACCAAGTATTCCTGGGGCACCTGCACCACCATACCAGCAAGCCTGCCCTTTACTCAGAAACACCAACCTTGACAAGAGTGGGGAAGTCTACGGTGCACCTGGCTGAGCAGGCTCATGCTAAGGAATGGTACTTATATGTGAGACAGGAGAAGGGTTGCATTAGGCACGGGCAACTGATGACTGAGTCTGACGAACACAGGTTCGGTTGGTCCTCAGCAGGAAGAAAAGATACAAAATGTGTCTGATACCTTTTAGATTCCTAGCCTGGATCCTCCTTCTTCCTCACACTCTAAATGCTGGTAGTTCTCCTACACCCTCACTTTAAACCTTTCCCTGGGGAATTTCAGTTACAGCCAACTCCCATGCAAATGCTGGTGACTCCTAAATCCCTGTCCAGACTCCTCTGAACTCTGGATCCATACACCCAACTCTTTCCCCAAGTCAGAAACTAAATTTTCATCACAGTCACATCCTTTTCCTCACCATTACACAATCTACGGAGTACTCAACCTCTTTTTATCTTCCTAACATGTATTTTCTCCATTTCTAAAGATGCTCTGTAGGAGCCACCAGAAATCTGAAGTGCATTTTGAGGGAGAAGAGCACAGCTTCTCATCAGATTCTTGAAGGAGTCCATCATCCCCAAGAGGCCAAGAACCATTTCTAATCTCTCCCCTCCAAATTCTCCTCTATTCTGTCAAAATGGTTCACCAAAATGCAAATGTGAATTCAGTATTTCCCATTTAAAATCCTTTAATAGCTTTTGGAATACAGTGTGAGCTCCCTAGAGCTGCCTTATAAGGTCCTTTCCATGAGTAACCTCCCCTCTCTAACTTCTTATTGTTCTTAAAATTGTGTCAGATGATGTTACCTGCTATCACCAGTCTCCACCTTATGTCGCTGTGCCTGTTGTTCCCTATGCCCAGAAGATCCATCCTTCTTAGCTAGCCTGGCAATCTCCAACTCAACCTTAAGATTCAATTAAAAGTCACTTACCCTGTAACACATCCCAGACAATCCCTGCTCCCAGGCAGAGCTCACCACTACCTTTATCAGTGCTGCCTTTATTCTTTATATAGCTATGTTTGCATTTACCACACCATACTGTGATTCCCTACTCAGAGGTCATCTTTTCACTTGCTAGCAGAACTGTTGAAAGCTAGACCATGTATGTTCATTTCTATATTTCTAGCATTAGAAGAGTGCTAATAGTAAATGTATGCTGATTTATGGCTATTTTATCTCTTGATCTTCACAACAATACTGATAAGGTAGACGAAGGATATACTACTAGAGGTAGAGAGCTCTTGCCAAAGTCACACACTACAACTTACCACCTTCCCTCGGTGAAAACAGTAGCCTGAGGCACATAAAAATATCTATTAGAAAATAAGTGAACTTGATGAACTTTGGCACTGACTATATTCCAATAGTGAAGGTCTGGGCAGCAATCCTAAGTATGTGGCTTTCCTGTGATGCCTCAACACACTCTGGGTAAGGGGGACACACCTCTTGTTCCATTTTACACTTCCTCATACATCCAAATAAGTCAAGTAACTTCCCACAAAAAAGTCAATGCAATCTAAAGAACAGAGAATGATGGATTCTTATGTTTCTGTCTACCTTATCAATGAGGATGACCCAGAGCTAGGCACAGTGCTTTATTTACAGCAGGCAGTCAGTGAATACTGGTGGAAGGGAAGGAAGAATGGGTTATCCTTAAATGAAAAAGGAAGGATAAAACATGGTTAAGGAGGAGGTAAAGGATCAAGCTGGTAACGGGAGCAATGGACACTGGGATGATTCTTAAGGAGTGTCATTATCCAGGTCCCAGAATGAGAAAGCAGAGACCAGGATATATCCAATGCCAAGACCTTGAAAAATATGTTGCTAGAAACAGTGTGACAAAGAAAAGAATACAGATAGAAAGAGGGTAGATCTTGCAAGCCACAGTGAGATAATCAATGATTCCCAACAACATTCTAGAATGTATTTCTTACAATGGTTTTTAAACTTGTAAATGATTATTGGGCATCAGGATAGGTTCCTCGAGAATAAGACATTAACATGACAGAATAACCTAATTTCCTTTTTAGAAAAGGTTATTTGGGCAAGAAAATGAGAGAAATGCTAAATCCATTTTTACTTCAGCAAAAAATCTGAGAAAATTTCTTACAATTTTATGGACAAAATGCAGCAATGGAGGATGGAAAGGAAGTTCAGATGATGACAGCTGTGAATGCTGAATCATACATCAAAATTGTCCTGATCACATGCTCTAGGACACAACTGAGCCCTTACAAACACTTTAATCTATGTTGGCATTGATCTTGTCTAACTCACCAGTGCCTGGTATACAGGAATGTGATCAATAAATAGTTTTGAATAAATAAGTGAATCTACAGAAAGCCTACTCACTAAATCTGCAGATCATATGAAATAGTTAATATTTTTATTTTTATTTCATGAAGGACATGACAGTCTTTTTCCATTATTTTTGTTGTCTACCTACCTATCTAAAGCATAGGCTGGCTGGCATAGGAGTTAAAAAGAATTCAGAGGAGGTTGATTAAAAGGGAAAAATAAATAGAAAGATAAGGAAAAAGAAAGAAAAAAAAGAAAAGATCTAGAACAGGGTTGGCAAACTACAGCCTATAGACCAAACCAGGCTGCTGCCTATTTTTGTAAAGTTTTATTGAAACATATCCATCCTCACTTGTTTCTTTATTGTCTATGGTTGCTTTTGCCTTAAATGAAAGAACTGAATAGTCACAAGTGAGACCAACTGGTTCACAAAATGTTTAGTATCTGGTGCTTTCCTGAAAGATTGCTGACCACTGATCTAGAACGCTGAATATGAGTATCAACCTGGAGAGAAGCTTTAGAACACAAAGCTACAAAATTTAAATGTAGGCTGTGGAGACCAATGTGACAGCAGAAATCAGACTAATGATCTCAGACCTCTCAGATTCTATGAAATAAAAAATATTTCTTGAGCCCTGCTAGGATCCTGAGAGCAGATGAGAAGTCACTCAAAGAATCCTCTCCCTCCTAATTCTGCCTCCTCTCAAAAATGTTCCTTCTTGCTTTTGGTGAGAACACCTGACAGAACTGAAGAAAGATGGTTTATCTGAATGAGCTCCTTGAATGAGGTCATAAAACAAGTCCTCACACACTAGGCAGCAAATATAGGGCAAATTTGGTACTCTTGAAATTCTCCTGTTTGAAACATAAAGTGAACATAATTCACTTGGGGAATCCAAGGAGGCACAGGTCATGGCCTGCACATGGAACTGTCAGCTGAGGAGGAGAAGAAAGACATATGGGCAGACATGAGTACAAATAACCATGGTAAAGGCCGAGATTTAGGGAACATTCAAAAGAGCAACTGAGGGCAGGCTGCAGTTATTACCAAGGACAGGAAGTCTTTGTGGAGGATCTAGCCTTTGCAATGAGGCCTTGACAAGGACCAGGTTTAGAGAGGTGGAAAGGCAGGGGAGAGTGACTTCACACTTCATTTGGCAGCAGCACCCTGATGCTCACGGACACCCTCCAGCCAGTGATTTGAAAAGTTCTTTCTCTGGGTCACCAATTACCCTCTACTCTGGGCCACACATGCCCATGTCAGCCTGGCAGCCTCACTAACAGCACTGAGGGTGCCCTGCTTTCCTTGGCTGAATCTGCCAAGAATCCATGTTCTATTTTGGGTTTGTTTGTTTTTTTGTGGGGGGTACCGGGGATCGAACTCGGGTCCTTGTGCTTGCACAGCAGGCGGCAAAACCACTGAGCTAAATCCCCGGCCCATGAAGAATCCATGTTCTGATCCTCAGGTAGTCAGCAAGGCTGTCCATCCACCTGACATCATTGCCAACCTGAAAGCAGCCATTATTCAGTGGTCCTGCTGCTGGAAGTCTAAGAGGAATCTCAGTCTCTCTGAGTGATCCAGGACAATCGGCAGGAAGTCGGGATAGTCTGCACAATTAAAAGCTCAAATGCAAAATTCTCATTTCTATCTGCAGCCAAAGCAACATACTTTCTTCTCAACACTACTCTGTCTATGTGCTGAAGTGAGCACATCAACTCTACTTTGGAAGAACTACTTAGTAGAGGCAACACTGAACTGCCTAGGTGCCTTCCAAAAAACAGGTGGCTGAGTCTTGGTACACTGTCTCTTCTGAAATTTCAACAATCACTTATACAACACTGCAGAGGAGGCACTGATGTCAAACTCATCTTACAAGCACAGATATCAAGGCACAAAAAGGTCCACTATTTGTCCTGGTTCATACAGTAGGGCAAGGGACCAGACCTAGAGACAAGGTTGTACATATTGGAAAAAACAGTATTTAGTTTAGGAACTTCTGAAGCTGAGGAAACCAGTGAGGCTGTTTTCTTATTCCAGGAGAGGGTAAGGCTGCAGGAAGTACAAAAGGAGCAAACTGATATTCCCTGCTTAATTGTTCACTCACCTGAGGCTTTCTGGGCTGGGGGACTTTCAGGAGAACACCACCTGAAATGTGCACTACCTCTAACTAGGTCAGCAACTCAACCTTCTATTTCATTCCCCAACATTTTTGAAATGATAACATTATAGAGCCAGAGGTATTGTGAAGGACATCTGTTCCAATCCCTTAGGGTTATCCATGAGTTCTCAGAGATACAGGACTTGCAGAGATGTTAGTAGTGTTGGCTCTGAGCAAGGCTGATGGAAACCACAGGAGGAAAGCTCCCAAAGCAATGGGTCAGACCACAGTTACCTTCTAAAGAATGGATTCCCTGCTCCTTGGCAGTCTTGTAGACACTGCTGAAATCATCCCCAAGGTTTGGGTCAGCCCCAGCAGCAAGCAGAATCTGTACCACACTGGAAGAAATCAGAAAGACAGAAATGTCAAAACCAAGAAAGGCCCCGGAATTGGGTCTGCCTCTGCTCACGTGAGAAAAGAACATGAACCTTGGGAGCGTAAAAGAAGGGTAGGAAAGTAGGTTCTGAAACTCTTCAGTTAGAGGGTTGGGACAAGTTATATAACAAGGTGCAACTATAAAACACAAACTATTAATTTAACAATTACTTATCAGGGGCTGGGGATTTAGCTCAGTGGCTCTGTGCCTGCCTCGCAAGTGCAAGGTCCTGAGTTCAATCCCTGGTACTAAAAAACAAAACAAAACAAAACAAAACAATTACTTATCAAATGCCTACTATATTCTAGTCTTTATTTTAGGTGCTGGGTCTATGCTTACAAGGAGCTTACAATTTTACCAGGAAGGAAACAATAAAGCATGAAAAATATGATGAAGATAATGATGGGAGAAATACCATGTGCAGAACAAAGGAAGGAATTAAGAAAGGCCTTCCTACAGGAAGCTGGCAAGATGGAAGAACAGTGATTTTCACTGCTTGCCCTCCATAAACATTAACCCACCTGTGAAAATACCTTCACAAGATACAAGGAACCAGGTGAGATATTAGAGCACACAAGCAGAGCACAGAAGTAAAGACACACAGACAGGGTAAGAAAGGCAGTTTTACATTCTTGTGTCACTCCCTCTCAAATCCAAGCAGTATAGCATGAAGAGAGATACCCTCCTCATGGAGGAAGGAAAAGAGAAGTGAGCCCTGGACTTTGTCTTGACTCTGAAACCAGGTCTGTCTCAGTAAAGTTCAGTGTCAGGCAGTCCTCCATGGCCCCAGACTCCAGGCCAGTATCTTAGGCTGAGCCCCAGGCTCTAGGTTTGCCCTACCACTTAATGTCTGGACTTTACCTATAAGCAGGTTTACCCTAGCGGCCCTAGGTTTCTGACTCCCAGGGCTCAACCCAATGACCTAGGTGCCAGGGCTGCCCAACTACTGTATCAGGCATGCCCAGAATTTCTGGAAGAGCTGACTGGTGAAGGGCTTTCCCAGGCAAAACCAGTCTATAAAGACTGAAATATAAATCCTTCCATCTTCAAATGTATAATCACCAATGAATGGCCACAGGACAAAAACAAATAAGCAAACAAAAATCAGGAAACATGACCATAAAAAGGACCAAAATAAAAAACCAGTAACCAGCCCTAAAAAATTGGAGATTCATGACCTGCCTGAGAAAGAACTTAAAAGTTTTAACTGTTTTTAGGACAGATCAGTGAAAAATTGAGAGAAGTGGAAACGATTCTTTTTCTTCCTTTCTTCCTTCCCTTTTCTTTCTCTTTCTTCCTCAGTTCCATTTTGTTCAGAGAAACTAACAAAATCAGGAAAACATAAATGACCAAAACAACAAATTTTACTAAAATTATTTTAAAAAATAAAATTCTAGAGCTGAAAAAAAATGAAGTGAAAAAATGCAATAGAGAATACCAACAGAATTGATCAAATGTAAGAATCAATGAATTTGAAGACAGGTTATTTGAAAATATACAGAAGAGAAAAAAGAATGAAGTTTGTAGGATTTATGGGACAACATCAAAACAGTGAATAGTCAGTTATAAAAGTTCAAGAACAAAAGAGACAGTACAAGGTAAAAAGACCATTTAAAGAAATAATAGGACTGAGAATGTAGTTTGGTGGTACAGTGCTTGCCTGGCATGCACAAGGCCCTGAGGGAAAAAACCCAGGAAGGAACAAAGGAAGGGAGGGCAGCCTGAAGGGAGAAAAAGAGAGGATCTTGAAAGCAGTAAAAGAAAAGAAGCAAATAACATATAAGGGTGTTCCAATAGGCTAACAGTGGATTTTTCAGACAAAGCATTATGGGCCAGGAGAAAGGATGATATAGTCAAATGTTGAAGCAAAACAAAAACAAAAACAACAACCAAAAAAACAAGACAAGCCCATTCTCAATACTTCTATTCAACAAAGTTCTAGCCAGAGCAATTAGGCAAGACAAAGAAAGAAGACATTCAAATTGGAAAAGAAGAATTAAAATGATCTGTTTACAGATTATGTTACATGTAGAAAACCCCAAAGACTCCTAAAAAAAAAAAAAACTGTTAGAACTAATAAATTCACTAAAGTTGCAAGACACAAAAATTGACATATAAAAATCAGCAGCATTACTATACACTAATACCCATCTGAAAAATAAATCAAGAAAAATACCATTTACAATAGGTACAAAAGAAGAACAACAGGAATAAATTTAAGGAAGTAAAACACATACTGAAAATTGTAAAACACTGATGAAAGAAATGGAAGACACAAATAAATGGAAAGATATACAGTATTCATGAATTGGAAGAATTAATATATTTAAATGTTCATACTACTCACAGTGAGCTATAGATTCAATGTAATCTCTATCAAAATTCCAATGATATTTTTAACAGAAATTGAAAAAACATCTTAAAATTTGCATAAAGGCAATCTTGAGCAAACTGAGCAAAGCTGGAGGCAACATACTATCTGATCTCAAAGTATACTACAAAGCTATAGTAATAAAAAGAGCATGGTATTGGCATAAACAGATATACAGACCAATGGAGCAGAACAGAGTCTAGCAATAAATCCACATATTTATGGTCAACTTATTTTTGACATGGATACCAACAACACACAACAGGTATGCATGGCTTCCATCATGGTCTTGAGATCATTTATTAATTTTTTTTTTGGTACCAGGGATTGAACTCAGGACCTTGTGCTTGCGAGGCAGGTGGCAGAACCACTGAGCTAAATCCTCAGCCCTCGTCTACTTTTTTTTTTTTTATCAGTTTCTGTTCTAGAGTCTCTAATCATGTCTTTCATTCTGCTCACCATCTCTGTAGCTATCTGAGAAATGATTTGTTTTGAATTTTTCTAGAGCCTCATTCATCTGTTTTGTTACTTCCTGCGCTATCAGTTCAGGGTGTCCAGGTGGTTGATTATCAGACTTTTCCACCTCATTTCCCCTAGAATTTGCCTTTGGTGAGCTGGAAGTCTGGGTTTGTGCCTTGCTTAAATGTCTTCTCATTTCTATTTTTGCTGTTGGTACTGTCCTTGGTTTAATTCCCGGGTTGATACTTCAATATTGCTTATTATAAGTACCTTTGTTGCTTGTATTTAGAATCCTTATGGAATGAGTACTTCTCAGAGGTGTCTTCCAGATATAGCTGGTCTTTAGGTTTTGAGTCTCTAATGACTCTTAGGCAATCTCATTTTCAGTATACCAGGAAGAACAACTAAGGTGGTCTGGTGTGCCTTTATTGCAGAGATTTTCTTCACTTTTCCAGTGAGCTTCAATTTTCATCAAGGAGCCTCAGAGAGGCCCACTTCTGTTGTTCACTTCTGTTCTATCTTCTGGAGCTCAGAACAATGTCCTTTATGACCCCTGCACCTCTGTGGTGTGGATCTAGGTACTGGCTCGGCACTGCTGTGGGGATGAGGGGTGGGGTGCTGCTGCTGGCGACTGAGCAGCTCACCTCCTCCACACTGGGGGGTGGGGCTCTGCTCCTCGGTGCTCAGGGTGGTACTACCCAACAACACACAATAGGGAAAGGATAGTCTCTCCAGTAAATGGTGTTGGGAAAAACACAGCATCCATATACAGAATGAAATTAGAGCTTTGTCCCACATTTTATATATATATATGAAAAATCAACTCAAAATGGGTTAAATAAAATCTTCTAAGTTACATAAGCTGAAACTACCACAACAAAACACAGAGGAAAAGCTCTATGACATTGATCTGGGCAATAAATTTTTGGATATGACCACAAAAGCACAAGTAACAAAAGCAAAAATAGACAAATCTATACTCAAAGGAAATAGCTAATAGAGTGAATGGTCAACTTACAGACTGGGAGAAAATACTTTCAATCCATACATCTGATATGAGTTTAAAATCTAAAATATATATATGGAGCTCAAAACAACTCACACAGGAAGAAAAGATAGAATGGGGTAAAAGATACCTTTCTCAAAAGATATATAAATGGCTGGGTATGGTGGCACATACCTGTAATCCCAGCACTCAAGAGGCTGAGGCAGGAGGATCGCTGAGAATTTGAGGTCAGCCTGGACTATATAGTGAGTTCAAGGCCAGCCTGAACTATTATAATGAGACCCTGTCTCAAAAAAACAAAACAAAAAAGATATATAAATGGCCAACAGTTATATGAAAAAATGCCCAACATTACTGATCATCAAAGAAATGCAAATTACTGTAAAATCAAACTGAGATGTCACCTCATACCTGTTAGAATGGCCACTGTAAAAGAGATGAAGGATAACAAGTGTTGACAAGGATGTGGAGAAATGGGAACCCTTGCACAGTTGATGGGGATGTAAATTAGCATTGTCACTATGGAAAACAGTATGGAAGTTCCTCCAAAAATTAAACATAGAAGCTACCATATTAGCCAGCAATCCCACTGCTAGGTATATAGCCAAAGGAAATGAAATCAATATGTTGAAGAGATATCTACACTCTTTAAGTTCACTGTAGTATTTTCATAATAGCCAAGATTAGAATGGTGGGCTGGGGATTTAGTTCAGTGGTGCTGTGCCTGCCTGGCATGCACAAGGTCCTGAGTTTGATTCTCAGTACCAAAAAAAAATTAGAATCATGTAACAGTTAAACTGGAATGTTAATTTGATTAGCTTGAGAGCTGCCCAGGGGATTAGTAAAACATTTCTAGGTGTCTGGGTGGGTCATGGAGGCATGATCTTGGGTACTACAAAGTCTGCCAAAGAAATACACACACACACACACACACACACACACACACACACACACACACACAAAATGTAAATACTCCAGGAAAAAAAATCCTTGTATAAATATTTTAATATTAATTTATTGAGATATCATGTGATTAATACAAGTTACCTTTGGCCTCAACAATTACAAGAGGTACTCAAAGTAGTGGCCATTAGCTGCCAGACATTTACTAGTACAGTGAACTGCTGCTTGAGTAAGTTGGTCATTGGGATTGCTGCACGTGCATTTTCAATTTCTTCTCTAAGGCCTGGGAGTGTAGTGGGTTTTCTGTGATATACAGCATCTTCTAAGGTCCCCCATATGAGGATAATACCCTCTGTTGAAAAAAAATCATACTACTTTTCTTTTCCTGAAGTGTGCATAAATTTTGGGGGGATGGACTTTGTATATCTGGTCCCTGACCCCTTCCTTTCTGTTGCTGTTTCCTGCTCTGCTTTCTGGCTGCCATGAGCAGCTTTCCTCTACTAGGCCCTTCCACCATGCTCTTTCTGCTTTGGAGACAGCCAACCATGGGCTGAACCCTCTGAAATCATGAACCAAATAAATCTCTCCTTTAATTTTCAGTGCTGGATATTTTGTCTCAACCTAAGTGTCCAGCATCAGGTGAATAAAAAAAATGTGCTCATATATACACAATGGAATTAGACTTAAAAAAGGAAATCCTATCATCTGTGAGAACATGGATGTATTTGGAGGACTTTATGTTAAGCCAGGCAAAAGAAAAAATAATACCACATAATTTCACTTATATGCAGAATCTAAAAAATTAAACTCATAGAAGCAGAGATGGTATCGGATGCAGGGTGGTATGGGGAGTTAAGAGAGATGTTGGTCAAAAGACACAAAATTAAGGGCCAGGGATTTAGCTCAGTGGTTTCACCGCCTGGTGCGCAAGCACAAGGACCCGAGTTCGATCCCTGGTACCCCCCCAAAAAACAAAACAAAAAACAAAAAGACACAAAATTTCAGTTCCATAATTGGAACGAATTCAAGGGATCTTATGATGTGCATGTACAAAATGGTGAGTACAGTTAATAATGATGTATTCTTTTTTTTTTTTGGTAGTGGGGATTGAACTTGGGTCCTTGCACTTGCAAGGCAGGCAGCGGAACCACTGAGCGAAATTCCAGGCCCCAATAATGAAGTATTCTTGAGCTGGGCGTGATGACACACCCCTGCAATCCCAGCACTCAGGAGGCTGAGGCAGGAGGATCACCAGGAGTTTGAGGCCAGCCAGGGCTACATAGTGAGTTAAAGGCCAGCCTGAACTACATAATGAGACCCTGTCCCCCCCCCCCCAAAAAAACAACAAAAAACCAAACCAAACCAAACAAACAAGAAAACCAAGCCAAAACAAAAAAAAGTGGCTGGGTGTCTATAGTTCCAGCTATTCCAGAGGGTGAGGCAGAAGGATCACTTAAGCAAAAAAGTTTGAGGCCAGGCTGGGCAACTGAGATCCGTCTCTAAATAAATAAACAAACAGCGATAAAACAAATAAATTTATAAATAGAGTAAAGGAAGGAATGAAGGGAAGACAGGAAGGTCTGCTAAAGAAAGTAGTATTTAAGATTTGAAGGCTGAGTAGCTGAACTGGGGTCACAAAGTGGAAAGACCCAATAACTTCTGAAGGCAAAAAAAGATCACAGTGTTTTTAAAAAGAACAGTTCTTGGTCCAGGAAATATTCTATATATGTTCTTGCTTCCTTTTCTTTTATCCATAATATCCCAGCCAATACTTTCCTTTTCCTTCTCTCAAAAAAAAAAAAAAAAAAAATCATGTTCTTTATTAAAAAAATCCAAAAATACAGGTAACCAAAAAACAAAACAAAAACTTAGAATATATAACATCCTTTGAGTTTTTAATGAATATATACTTTTTATTTACAAAAATGAGATCATATGTATACTCACTCTAAACACAATATATTCCCTTTTCATGTATTATTTGCTGACAACTAAAATTGGCTACACAATTTTCAACCATTAGATCGTTCTACACTTTAACCAGTCTCCTGCAAAACAAATTGTTTTTAATATTTCAGTGATGTAAGTCTCTATTTCCTTTGGATAAATTTCTAGGAGATAAAGTTCTAATTGAAAAAGTATAAGCATTTTTAAGGATTCTGATAACTACTAAATTAACTTTCAGGAAGACTGTACTAAATTTTATTTTCATGACCAAAGTAAGAAACAGGAGAGTAATTACTGTGCCTTCCTTTTACAAAATGTGTTTGTGTTCCCCCCACCTTGCTATTACAGAATGTGTTAATTTGGAAATAAGAAAACAGCGTAATACTCATTTAAACTTGCATTTCTATGATTCTATGTATGTGTAGCAGTCAGTTATGTTTTTGTTTTTTTCACGAATCACTTAATGTCCTTTGCCCATATTTCTTAGTATGTTTTTCTTTTGCTCACTGACCTTCATTTCTAAGCATTCAAATGAATTACTCTGATTGTTACAACTATTAAAAAGCCAAAGTATAGTTTCAGTTTTCTCTGTTTTAGTTTTTTGTATTTGAACCAGCAGTGTTGATGGTTTTCCACATATCACTAGTCTGGATTTCATTATCTTCAAGAGACACAGGATCTAGCTCAATTATTTCCTGAATGGATGAATGAATTTCAATAATTTCCAAGCAAACAAATATATAATTCTTTATACATTAGTAAAAAAAAATCAGAATCTATCTCCCTCATGGCAGAGGTTATTCTACATCTAGAATAACATAGGTGAGTCTTCTGTTTTTATTTACCTTACTTAAAAGGGTTTTAAAAATTATCTTTCACAGGTAATTTGTCCAGAATATAAATAAAGATCTCAAACAGAAAAGAGAAGGGTTTCTAAGCAGCAAAAATCCATGTCTAAAATGCATATTTCTTTCAAAGTAGAGTGCCAAGTTCTCATTTGGAGATTCTTTACTCCTAGTTGATGCACGATTTGTACTATGGCATTAGTCTACCCTGTTTCCCAGTTTAAAGGGCAGAAGGTACAGAAAAGGCTGCTGTGACAGGCAAATAAAAGGCAGTGTAAAACAGTATCTCCGAGAGGTGGTATAGCACAGAGGTTAAAAACACTGGTTAGAAAATCTGGGACAATTTGAGCATTAAAATGAATATTGATAGTAATGGATTATAGCCCATTACATTTATATGTTTACAAAATTATAATTATACCCCATCAAATAAAATAAGATTCCATAAATCCACACTGAAAATAATTAAGTGGAGGGCTGGGGATTTAGCTCAGTGGTTTCGCCGCCTGCTGCACAAGCGCAAAGACCCGAGTTTGATCCCCTGTACCAAAAAAAAAAAAAAATTAAGTGGAGTAGAAGGGAAAGCTCTTCCTTACCACAAAGATGACAACTGAGAAGTGTAAAAGGAATCATGAAATAAGAAAATCACCATTTGCAACCTCACAGTTGTTATCACAAGAGCATCTAGCTCATACGGTTGGGTTAATGCATGTAAAGTGCTCAGAACAGTGTCTAACATATAACAACTGCTCAACCAACTTTAATTATCACTGTGAACCTGACCCTGTAGTTGGTTTGTGGGGAAGGTGAGAAATATGAACTAAGACACTCAAATTGGGAAGATAGCATGGCATTTCATAACAAGCGCAGAGTGACTTAGAGTCAAATCAAAGCTCAATCTTCATTGATGTGATCTTGGACAAGTTATCGGACCACTGAGCCTCTATTTCCTTACCAGAATAATAGAAATAACAATGCCTCCATAACAAGTTATAAAGAAGTATGTAAAACTCCATAGTAGCTGTATATAAAAAAAAGCTCCATGCCATGAATTGTAATAAAAATACAGTGAATATTTAAATTTTAAAAAAATTATTATAGTAAAAGACACATTGTCATTAATCTTCCCCAAAATATACCCCTCCGCACACACTTTGAATACACTTTTCCACTATTCTTGCCACTTTTTTTTTTAGACAGGATCTTGCTATGTAGTTCAGGCTGGTCTTGAACTCACTATGTAGCCAAGGCTAGCCTCGAATTCGAGGTGATCTTCCTGCCTCAGCCTTCCAAGTGCTGAGATTACAGGCATGTGACTGGCTCTTATCACTTTGTGAAGCAGTTTTGGAAGTCCTTTTGTGAATGTCTTCAGCTGCACGGTAGTGGCTGCCTCAAGGTCCTGAATCTTGAAATCTGAAAACGTTTACTTCCCTTCCCTGTCATTTTGACTATGGGGAAGAACCAGAAGTCACATGGTTCCAGACCTGGTAGATGAGGATAAACTGTAATGTTTTCACAAGTCTGCCTTTCCATTGGATGGCACTTGACAGCAGCATTCACTGTTTTGAACACACCTCACAAAGATGCTCATGAAAGAGGACTTCAGAGAACAGCAGAATGATGGGCTAGTGTTTGAAGTGAGGGGGGAGTATTACGAGAGGAATTAATGGTGATGTGTCTTTAATTGTATTAAATTTTTAAAAAATTTAAAGTCACTGGGCCGAGGATTTAGCTCAGTGGTTCCGCTGCCTCCCTTGAAAGCACAAGGTCTCAAGTTCGATCCACAGTGCCAAAAAAAAAAAAAAAAAAAAAAAAAAAATTAAAGTCACTATATATACATATATATACATTTTTTTTTCTTTTTTCTTTTTTGGTGCTGGGAATTAAATCCAGGGGCCTCCTGGAAGCTAGGCAAGCACTCTACCACTAAGCTACACCCCAGGCCCTTAACATGTATTTCAATCACACCTATTATATATGAGCTCTTTTTCCTTTGTGTATATAATCGAAGGAATGATGACATGGATCTGGGCTATGATGAGCATCAGATTATATCTGACCACTCCTGGGACACATGCTGGGAAAGTCCTGTGTTAGGAAGGCAGCTCTGCTGCCGGGCATCGTAGCACTTGGGAAGCTGAGGTAAGGGATTGTGAGTTCAAGGCCAGACTGAGCTATATAGGAAGACTCTGTCTCAAAAAACAAAAAGCAAACAAAGGGATCTATTCTATATTCTGCGCAAGTGGACATGTTTTAAAATCCAAGTAAGAAGGGTTTGTCAATTAAACTCAAAAGGACATAATTTGGTTAATCCTCAGCTGCTGTGTCCAATCACCATTCAATCACACCCTCTGCCATGGCAGGCTGTCCCTTCAGGCAGCTGATGTCACTAACTGTGCTACCTGGCCTCTCCAGGTTCAGGAGTATTGATTCCATCTGTCCAATTTGCAGGCTGCAGGACGTGTCCAAGCAACCATGTATGCTGCCTTTGGCCCTGGAGGGCAGACAGTGGTCTGGCAGGACAGGGACGAGAGTGACTATGATCGACTCTGGGCCTGCTAACCCAATCAAAGGAAATGGGCAATTCACTTCACAAACTTGGGAGGCTAAAGAGGGTAAGCAATCCAAGATTGTGACTCATCCTCAGAGAAGATTCCCTTCACTTTTAATAAAACTCAAAAGACAGCAAACCCACTATGGGGTATAGACAGGACTAGAAGAATTATGGCTATTCTGTGGCCAACAGTGGCACCAAACACCTTGTCAAATGGATAGTAGGCTTTTTCTCCAATGACCATCACATATTTACAAAGTATCTGAGCTGAGCACCAAAGCAGTCAGTGCCTTCTTGGAGAAGCTAGCTCAGATTAAGATGAATTGCTACACGAATGTGCATGGGTCATTACTAGTGTTGATGTCCAAAAGAACCTCACTGGAATCATGGGCTACAGTAGGGAAGAAACAGGGCAGGAGTCTAGCCAGAAAACTATGGCAAAGCTGCTGGAAACAGGCTTGGTAGTAGGTCAGGACTGTGGGCGGGGTATGTGAGCCAAAGAGTTCAGTCAAAAACCAAGGGTTGGACACCAGGCAGCAGAGGTGTCTATGAGGCAGAGAGTGAAGAGCCAGATTAGAGGTCAAGTACTAGAGGATGAGATAGAACACTAGATTATAAACCAAGGAAGTGGCCAGAAACCAGGGAGAACACTTGGTACCAAAAGTTAAGGCGAGGCAAGTCAAATAAAATAAAATACAAATTTAAAAAGCACTCAGAAGCAGCAGTGAGGCGATATTTGAAATAAAATGATTTTTGCTAAGGCAGGAAAAAAAAAATCTCCAAATGAGAGCTATGCATGGGAATAGTCACATACATGAGGAAATGGCAAGTGAGCCCACTTGGATGATTTGTGGAGTACAGGGTCATCAGCAAGAGAAGGAAAAGAAGCACAAAGGAAAGAAGGCACCCTATCAGAGGGGATTCACCAAAGGACAATCTTCCCTTTGTTCTGGCATACCTGCACCATGTTTGGGTTTAGTTTCACTGCCTTAAATTTGAGTAGCTAGTACCAAACAAGTTATGCTGTAGGACTAGGCTTTTGTGATTTTTAACAGCGGGATTAAAGGAGGCAGAGTACACCATTCCATTCAATTATGTTTTTCTGTAACAGGAAACATCACTGCTCTGAGGAACTACTCTGCATGCAAAGGCTGCACAAAGGCTTGAGAGTATCAGCAGTTTTCTCAGCCTGCTCAGGATGTGGCTTCTAGTGATCTGTGGAAAGATATACCAGTGCTTAAATTTGACTAGAACTACCGATGCCAGTATGAACCTCACAGGCTAGAGATAATCCCCAGACATCCTATTCTCCTTACTAATGTGGGAAAAAAGAGAATATCTACAGCATGAGAGGTGTGCTCTATTGCCCCTCACTTCCCTATACTGACACTCAGGTAACAATCTGTAGAAGCATTTTATCTCAATTCAAGTTTTAACAGAAATGTTGGGATCAGAAGCCCAACAAAAAGACAAGGCCAGAATATGAAGAATCAATTCTCAGAAGAGGAAACCAAAAAAAAAAAAAAAAGATTATTGAATACAACTGAAGATTCTTGGGGTCATTTATTATTAGAGAAATGAAAATAAAACAATAATTAGGTATCACTTTAAATTCAGCCTGACAAAAGTTAGAAAGCTGAAAAATGCCAAGTGCTGGTGGGGACATGGGGATCTGAGACTTCTCATGCACTATCAGGATACAGACTGGTGCAGCCACTCTGGAAATCAATCTTATAGCACTTCATCAAGTTAAAGTACCTTACCCTGTGACCCAGCACTTCTGCTCCTGCTTCTTTTTTTTTTTTTGTCCTGGGGATCAAAGTCGGATCCTTGCGCTTGCAAGGCAGGCGGCAGAACCACTGAGCTAAATTCCCGGCCCCTATTCCTGCTTCTTTTCCAGAGAAGTTCTTATGCAGATCCACAAAGGGCAACATGGGAGACTGGTCATCACAACATTTTGCAGCAACGGGGAGTTGCAGGCAATGAAACGTCTTATCACTCAGAGAACAGATACACACACTATGAAAACACACTATGAAACATGATGCAAAAGTCAGAAGCTACAGGCTGGATATCGTGTGCAACAGCATGGATAGATGACTTTAAAATAAATGGCTGATTCTCTATCCTCTTCTATTTATACATTAATTGAACTTGACTATTTGTTCCAAAAGGTCATTCTTCCAGGGAACCCCTTCAACTGGAGAACTTCTAAGTCCTATCTGATCTCAAGAGTTAAAATAATGAGCTCCCTGAAGTCCATCAGAGGCCAAAGATGCCACTCTTCAGGCTATCCCTTGCTTCAGGTGGTTAATGCTCTTTCATTTTGCAGGCTCCTCACTGACATCATCACCAATTCAACTGACACTTCTCTGACTCCCAGCCTGGGTCCCTGCCCTTCCTCTCTGTCTGCATAGTACTTAGTTCCTACCATCATGGTAGGTGATCTGTATCATACTATATAATGACTATGTTTACTTTTATTTTCTTTTTCACTAGACCACGGGGCAAGAACCATGTCTCAACCTTATTTCTCAGTTCCTTCCTTAGTGCCTGGATCATAGTAGGCAGTCAACAGATGTTTTCTGAATGAGTACATGAATACATGAATGAAAGGTGAACAATGAAGTCACTATTTTATTTGATGAGAATAAGGGAGAAAGACGGAAGAAAACTATCTCTGCCCTACATAGTCTTTTCTCACAGGAAGGTCTAAACTAGGCCACAGGTGGTTAGGTGTGGAAACCTCTATCTTCCTCTCCTTAGCACCAGGCCTTTCCCGGATAGTTCCCAGAAGAAACCAAGGAAAGGAACAGGAAGGTGGTCCCTAAGTGGCAGCTCCTAGGATTCATGAAATTCCCTTGGGAGGCATGGCCAATTAATTTGCTGATCTGGCTGTAATTAGATTAGAAGTGGGAGCACATGTTGGAAGCCTGGCTCACACTGACCTCAATGAGCTCTGGCTTTCAGGGCATGTGGAGAGTCCCAATGCATGGGAGGGCAGTTAGATCGATTGATATTAAGGGCGGCTCTCAGTAACTGTAGGGACTTGGACTCTTCACAGGAAGTCTGTACTGTGAGTAGAGGCTGGTGTTGGGCCAGGCACGTGTCAAAGATGACCGGCAAGCAGCTGGAGTTGGTGAAGCAAGGAGGGCAGTGACCCCAGCACCAGGCCGTCCCTCACACAATGCAGAGCCTCAGAAGATGCTCCCCAACCCCCATATTTAAACACAGAATCACTGTGATGAATGTCACAGCCCCAAAGGAGAAGACAAAGAGCCACCTATTCAACCCAGTGCACACCTCGATGAGGGGAGGAAGCCAAAAGAGTACAGCTCAGGAGGTTTGCTCAGGAGGAAAGTTAAATGAGCTGTGGCTCATTCAGTAACCCATCTACTGGTTGTCAGGAAAGCCGGTGGCCTGACCAAAGGCACTGGCGTGTGTTTACTCTAGAGGCCCTGTGGCATAGGCAGGAGCTGGGGAGAAAAGGACAGGGAGAGCAGTTTGCTTTTTAAAGTCATCTTCCTTAGGAAATGAATAAAGATCAGGTAGCCAGCAGGGTACCTATGCAGAAAATTTACTCCAAATCTCCTCAAATGAGGATAATCTTTGGTTTATTATCTCAAAATCAATGATCATTCATAGTCACAATAAAGCAGTCACAGTGTATTAGGCACTTTATAGTCAAAATTTCAGATCTTCATAACAATGTGCAATGAGGTATCATCAGTCCCATTTCATAAATGAACAAACAGGCTCAGCAAGATAACATGAGTTACCCAAGTGAACACATTAAGCACATGAATCAAGATTCAAATCCAGGCCAGTCTGAGTCCAAAGCTGGTGCACATTCCCCTATGTCACATTGGCTCTCACGCATCTGACCATTCATTAGTTTTACTATCCCAAAGTTACTTAGCCCCTGCTATGTACCAGGAATGGTGATCTTTTTAGATAATAATTAAGCAAACAGGTCATAGTAGATATCTAATGTAAAAGGGAATCTAACTGAGCTGGACAGCAATCAAAATCAGAGATGGGCCCAGACAGATGTGACATAATTAAGGGCAAGATTCAATAAAAACATTGCAAATTAAGCAGAGAGCCAAGGAATCAAGATCATCCATCACGGGCTTTCTGGGACAATCCTAGTATCACACCCTCAGTCTAGTTCTAAATATGCTTCCATATCTTCCAATCTGTGGTTCATAACATGTGGTCACCAAACCTGTGGGCCAGTGTGGTCAGGCTCTGGCGGTTAGGGCTTCTTACTATAGAATGGGCCAAGACCAGCCTCTCTGTGTGCAAATGATTGATAAGATTACGATGGAGGTGGTATAGCTCTAGACTCAGTAAAAAACAACAACGAGGGCCAGGGATTTAGCTCAGCGGCGCCACGCCTGCCTTACAAGCAAGATCCCTGGTACTGCAAAAACAAAACAAACAAACAAAAACAACAATGAGGGCTGGGGATTTAGCTCAGTGGTTTTGCACCTGCTGCGCAAGTACAAGGACCAGAGTTCCATCCGGTACCAAAAAACAAAAACAACAATGAGAAAAATAATACCATTAACAGCTACAGATACCTATTGTGTACTTACTACATGCACTTAGTGCACTGTACCAAGCAGTTTTACAAACATTCTAATCTTCACAACCACATAATGCTGAGGTAGGTGGTTATTCCCATTTTGCAGATGAGTAAAGAGAACTACGAGGTAGAGTTCATCTTTAACCACTTACCCAGTCCAATTATTTAAATACAGGATGACCAAAAATTGAGTATTTTTTGTTAATTTTCATAAGATAACAGAAAATATGAAAATAACCATTTTATCAAATTTATTCAATAATTTTTCCATGTATGGTACATCTTAAAACATTCAATACACAATACAATGTTACAATCTGGACACTAGTATCTAGTCTCCGAATTCTTTTTGCATTATTGTCCTTCTTTGAATAACCCATTTTATACTGTCATGTTGGCCTTTTCTTTTTTTCTGTGGGTGGTATAATTTCAATAAAATGTCTACCCACTAAACGTAATGGTGAAGATGTCGATGATGGACGTCCTGGTTGGTGTTTCACTATCCCTTATTTTTCAATTATTTGGTTTATTAGACCTAATCTAAATTGTAAATGACTTTTTGAAGCTCTTTGTTTTGAATAAATAACAAATGAGTTCCATATTGTTTGGTGTAGAAGATGCATAAATATTTTATAATGATATTTTTTCCTCTTTTTTATTATAGGATAGCTTGTTAGATGTTGGTCAACTTTGTCAAAACCATCCACAGAATTATTATAATCACTGACCACTATTGGAATTTTTTTAGCTTCATTTCTTCTTTCAAGTTCCATCATTTCTGTATCATGAATAATTGACAATAAGGAGACATCTTTTTTGTCTTTCCATTTCATAACACAGACTTTTCCTCTATGATAAGTGCACATTTTTCTCTTTTTCAGTTTTTTCTTTTGCAGATCTTTTGGTACTTCATTCCTATTCAGTCTCAGTGTCCCAAACATGTCTGTTCTGTATGTAAAGGAATATCACTGAGTTCTGAAGAAATACAAAAATTATATCTAATGTACTTATGATAGGAGTTTTTATATTGTAGCACAAAATTATACATTATTTTTCACAAATAAAATAAACGTGAAGTAATAAAAGAAAATAACCAGAACTTATTATTACATTTCACTAGAAACAAACATCAACGGCAAATACAACATTGTAAATAAAAAAGTATGCAAAAAATAGTTGATATAAAACAAATAAATAGACATACGAGTGTATTTTGTGCAGCAAGAATAGACTGGTTGAAAAGACAACTGGCCAAGCAATGCTTGGGATAGTCAGTGTGTAAACAAATGTGCTGCCCAAATGACACTCGGGGTAAATTGTTAAGTGGCTGAATTCAAGCAGTCTCATTCTGGAGCCCCTGTTCTTTGTTACCATGTTACATACAACTAGACTGTATACTCTACAATGCACGAACCAGGCCTCGAACACCTTGATTCTTTGTATGAGGGGCCTGTATAAGACAAGTATTTGTTCCATCAGTTCACATCCAGGGCCTAGACCCTACACTGTTGACTCACACATACAGTTTTTAGTCAGCTCCTACACTTTGCTTCTTAGTAGTACACCTTGGATTTTACAGTTGGTTTTTGTTTCTAATTACTGACCTTTATATTCATCCCTATGGTAGGGACTGAATCCAGGGCCTTGTACAGGCCAGACAAGTGGTCTACATCCCCAGCTTCCTGTTAATTTTTATCAATACAGATTTAACTATTGCTCTGGCCCATTGAGATCACTTTCTTATGTTCCCAGCCCTTTCATTTAACATATCAGTATGTCTTCAAGCTTCATTTAATCTACAAATTTGGCTGGCATTAACCGATGACCTCAATGAAACAAGTGATACTAACTACTGAACAGAATAAAGCCCCATGGCCCAGTACTTGAGTTAGCTCTCTAGTCTGATGTGCATTCATATATAAACAATAAACCAGGTCATTCACCATTTACTATTTCCCACATCATATTTTACTCATATAGTTACTGTGAAAGACAGCCAAACACCTTGCTAAAACCCACACACATCCACCATATCTACTGCAGACACCTGCCCCTCCAGCCTGGCAGCCCTATTAAAATAAGCAGTTGATGGTACAGATGCTTTTAAAGAAGACATCTTTCTGTGTGTGGTACTGGGGATTGAAACTAGGGTCTTTGTGCTGATCTACCTCATAGATCTTTTTACTTTTTTTTTATTTCAAGGCAGGATCTTACTAAATTGCCCAAGCTAGTCTCAAACTTGTAATCCTCCTGTCTCAGCCTCATGAGTAACTGGGATTACAGGTGTGCACCCCCAACCCCCTCCAGTAAGAAGATATCTTTTAAAGAAGTATGGGTCCAAGTATAGGACCATATCACAGTTCCTAGAAATGAACAGCCTTCCTCTAGCAGGGGAACTGGATGAACAATGGATACTCTCCTGTCTCCAACAAACACCCTATGAAGATAAGACTGAACACAGAACCCCAGGATTGGCTATAGCACTGGAGTGGGGGCAGGGGATACCCTGAGTCTGTCATGTTAGGCAAATGAGCTGGCACTGCTTTCCAGGGAGCAGTGTCTTGGGTTGACTGAGGTCAAGGCATGCATCTGCCAAACTAGAAACGGGTGCATGCTGGAACTGGAATATCATTACTATGAAACAGGATTATCATGAACAACGATTCCAAATGGGATTAGAAATGATTCTTTGTTACTCAGAGATAATCGGCCATAGCAGCAGCAGTGGGAGAAATGCCTAGCCCAGCACACTTTTCTGGGGGCATGGTGCTGGCATTCTGGGCACTTTGCCAGCACCTCACCCTCCCTTCCCTGCTGGGAAATACTGGGCACTGTGCTGGTTTGGGCAGATGGCCATCTGGGACAAAAGCCAGCCTCACATCAGGGCACCATGCTTAGAGGTCCCATGTTCTAGGCCTCGCTTCTAGATGAGAAAGACTGGAAAAAGAATCTCCAAAGCCCTACTGCTTCTGAGTCACTTATGAATTACTGAGGACAGGCAGGTAACACTCCCCATCTTAATCAAAGGCAGGCTTACTTACAGGTGACTTACTAACCTCCTTTTGGGTCAACCCATAATCAGCACTAATATCAGTAATAATAAAAAAGACATTACTGCTAGTATATTATTAAGTTACTATTAACTGAAGTAGTAAACCCCCATCGAGTGAATACTATACAACAGGCATTATTCTAAACACTTTATATATTTATACATTTAAACCTCAAAACAGTCTCATTAGGTAGTAGGTAGATCTATTTATTATCCCAATTTTATGGCAGGGAAACAATCACAGAAAAGTGAAAGAATTTGCCAAAGGACCTAACTAGTAAGAGGCAGAATTTACGTTCAAAACCAGGTTCTGGGATACAAATGTTCCACAGCTGGACTGTCACAGCCAGAGAGGACTATGGGCAATGCTAACAAAGGTCTTTCCTCTCTCTGGTCCCTAGACCTTGCCAGCTCTTCCTACTTTATCATCCTTGTGAGCCTAGGCTTACAGTGGTCTTTCTAGAAATGCCTGTCCACTCTCCACTTTTACCAATTAAATCCTGTCCACCTATCAAGCCCACTTCCTCAGAGAGGGCCTATTATCTACTATAATCTCTCCACAGCATTCTACTGGTCTTCTCTATGGCACTGACCATCTGCCTCATTCTGCAGTCAAAGTGGGACTTGTTTTATCCTTTTCTGATGATCAGCTTTTTGAGGATGGGAGTGGTTTGTCTGTTTTTATGTGTCCAGCACACAGTGGATAAAGAAACCCTGTATGATTTGACCTGACTCCTGGTCCCAGCATCCCTTGGTTCATCCATAGCCTTGCTCCCTACCTCTTCCCCAAACAGGCAGTGTAGTCTGGTGGAAAGAACAAGATTTGGGGTTCAGAGGGACCCAGTTTCAAATCCTGGCAGCCTCTTTTACTATCTGGACAAGCATAACTAGGCACCTCTGAGCTTCATTTTTCCTATTTATAAGACAGTTATAATAATTCCTCCCTTTTAGGACTGTCCTCAGTATTGGAGCTACCACGGGAAGAGCTTGATCTGGGCCTGGCTCATAAAAGGTACCTAATCAGTGACTGCCATCATCATCACTGAAGATCTGACAGCATAAAGCCCTGACTCCTCGGGCAGAATGAAGCACCACTCTGTAGCACAAAGCTAGGATGAGAATAAGGTGGGGACCTGGGAAGGGACCCTGTAGTCCTAAGGCAGGGTTTCCACATGTTCAGTCTCCCTAATTACCCACACTTCAGCACAGGTACAAGAGTTCCCTTCCTCTAGCCAGCTGGGAGTAAAAGACAGCCTCCTCCTAGAGAGGCTGCCAGCGGTCTTGCTGCACAGGCAGCAGCAGCTACTGCCTCCAAGATCACCTGTGGAGCTGTTGTGGCCCACAAAGAAAAGTCCATAGAGCCTTTCCTGCAAGCCTGGGCTAGTGGTTTCTTAAAGATAGGGCTTAAATGACCCCTCCCCTTAGTAAGATGGAGGGAAAATAAGCAAATGATAAAAATAAATGATTGCTGTAAGAGAGAATTAAATGGTCTTCAGCCAAGGATGGCAGCATTTTAAAATTAACAAAGCCCAGGTACCACATCCAGGAAGGCCTTGGCAAATGCGTGTTATCCACTCATTAGCTCAGTTCCTCAGGGACCCTGGCCAACCAGGGAAGGCAGTGCCGGGAACCAGTCCTTCCGATGCTGATGAAATGCACTCCGGGAGCAAAGGGAGGAGGAGGGAGAGATGATTCTTGTGGGGAATTTCAAACAGTTAGGAAGATACTTTGCACTTGGTCTAAGGTTCTTACCTTCTCAGAGGCAGGACCTTTCAAAAGAAACCCAGCAAGCCCAAGTAGACTCCAACTGGAATGTCCCCACTCTGCTGTCTTCCTTCAGGATCTCCACTCCTTAAGTACTACAGCCTCTATAGGAGTCTCCTGCCTAACAGAGCATGGGTAAGGGGCCCAGGAATGGTGTGGGAGAGGAAAACTCCCCATCCTGCACCCTGGACTTTCTCCTTGCTGGAATGAAGATCTTATACTTTGTGACTTTATGTAAGCCCAGTGTATACTATTCATAAAGTTAATTTTATCACTATTCATCAGTAACTATATTTTATAACATCACTGATACTATAAATTCATAAATCTTCATTTTCTACAATAAGAACTCATAATTCTCCAATGTGCGATACCATCAACTATAAGAACCCAAAATATTCCAGGTTACTGTTAACATGAATTAATTTTGACATCACTGATACGAATTTTCAGTATGCCACTGGTCACAATGAATAACAAAAATTAGAGAGGGATGATGGCTTTTTAACAAGTTTTTATTGGTCAGTTTATGAAGTATCATTTACACACAGTGAAATTCATCCTTTTTATAATGTGTAATTTGATGAGTTTTGATAATCATATGTAGCCAAGCAATGCCCATCATAATCAAGATACTAGGTATTTTTTCCATTTTCCCCTGAAAGTTCCTTTATACCCCCCTCCCACTTCCAAACCAAACCTCTAACTGATTTTTTTGTCCTTAAAGCATGGCTTTTCCAAAATGGTATATAAATGGGATTATATAAATCATACAAATGGGCAGCTTTTTGTGTTGGCTTTAACTGAGCATAGGCTTTTGAGAGTCATCCATGTTGTTGCACATATAAGTAGTCTGTGCTTTCTTTTCTTTTTTAATGCTGAGTATTATTCCACTGTATGTATGTACCATAGTTTGTCATTTGCCAGTTGAAGGACATGGGTCATTTCTAGTTTTTAGCAAATATGAACCAAACTACTATAAATAAATAAATAAATATATATATATATTTTGGTACCAGGGATCGAACTCGGGTCCTTGCGCTTGCACAGCAGGCAGAGAAACCACTGAGCTAAATCCCTGGCCCTACTATAAATATTTTTATGCAGATCTTTTTTCTATTGGACAAATACATAGGAGTTGGTATTGGTGGACTTCATGGTAAATGCATGTTTTACTGTTTTAAGAAACTGCCAGTTTTCCAATGTGGCTATACCATTATACATTCCTATTAGCAATGTATGAGGGTTGTTTTGCATCCTTGCCAGGGGCTTGGTACTGTTAGTTTTTCTAAATTTTAGCTATTGTAGTAAGTATATGATGATAGCTCATTGTAATTTTAATTTGCATTTCCCTATTGATTAATAATGCTGAGTATCTTTTCATGTGCATATGTGTCATCTCTCTCTTCTTTGGTGAAATATCTGCAAATATCTTTTGCCTATACTTTAAAAACTGGGTTGTCTTTTTGTTAGTGATTTGTAAGAGTCCTTTATATATTCTAGATTCTCTCCCTTTATCAGACATGTGTTTTGACAGCTTCTTTTTAAAGAGTTAAAAATTAAAAGGATCTAAATCATACCACTTTTCTGCCGCACCACTATTCCCTATACATATTCTTTGAAGAAGGGAATAGGAAAGACTTAAACTTTCAATTTACAAATATCTTAGGGTTACTGGGCAGAGAGTAAAGCAGTACTTGGTATCTGCTAGAAACATATCCAACTATCACAGGGCTTTAAGTAAAGCCACAGATAGAAAAATGACTGTCCTATAAACAGCTTTTGGCTCCCAGGCTCTGTACCTCCCAAAGCCCTGTTCTGGTCCACCAGGCTTCTGGAATGGTCAACAGTCGTCACACTCCATTGGTGGCTATTGTCCACTGCGAAAGGTAGGAGGCTCCCAATCTATCCCTCAGTGAAAGAGCAAATAGTTGGGCCTGTGGCTGCTTGGACATCAAAGTTGGGCAAACAGGCCTGGCAGACCCTGCCTCTCCTCCTACATATCCCATAAATGGCATCTGAAGGAGCTTCCCCAAGGGAGTCATGACTTTCAGCTTGTCATAGCACACATCAAAGTTTGCACCACACACGAACTGGGTTGCATGGGTTCGAATCAAGTCACCCGAGAGAGGATACTCAGCCATTGTGTCCGGTTTTAATCCTGTGTTTTCCCAAGTAATTAAGCCTTCTTGCTTATGAACTTGTGACTAAGTAAAGCATCACTGAGAAGTTGTAACATCAAAGTGCCTTCCACCGTCTGTCCATGTTTGGTAAAATTGGATTTCTTTTCTTTCTTAAAGAAAGACTAATTGAATTTAGCTGAAGGCTGGGTATATTTGCACTAGCCAGTGAAGGTTATGCTAAGTCACAGTACCATCCTGAAACCCTGTGGCTTAGCCTTTAGCTAGGGTGGGTCAGAGTGCAACACGGAATGGGGCACCCAGGCTCAGGCTAAACAAGTGCCTTGTGGCATAAGGCTTATCGAGGGCTCACTGTGGAGAAGGGGGACAGACCCCATTGACTGCTGCTTGAGTCAACACTACACCCAAGCTGTTACTGGGGATAGCAAAAGAACTGCCCTAATAGAATGTTGGCAAATCTTTGGCAGAACTGCTGCTGAGGACAATAGCCATCACATTACTCAAGTCCTTGATGTCAGTAGTCAAAATAAGCTTCTTTTAAGGCAAAGGCTGTGACTGCTTATTCTCTGAATCCCTCCATAGCCCACCACATCAGTATCTGACATGATTCTTTTAAAAAATGTTTATGGGATCCATAAAGTTAATATAAAGGATCCCAGAATAAAGTCCTTCTCTCCTAAAAAACAACAACCAAAAAACCCCCTCTATGTCCCCCTTTTGCCTGGTGTGTCAGGAAAATTCTATCTAAATTAATATTTAATTTCACTAATTACTTCATTTACAGTGAGTAAAGTTAGCACAGTCTCATGTATGTCAAATTATAACACAAGTATATACACCACGATAAATGTCTAGATAGAGGGAATTCAGGTGGTTGCCACTTTCCTCTCTACATTATTTTTACAAAAACAATAACCTATTTTCAGAAAAGAAAACCTTTGGTTCAATCTTGATACAATTATCTCTCCTTTTACCAATAAGATTTCTGATCTTGATTCAGTTTTAACTCTCCTGTGTGTATTTATATTTGTATTTAAGTCACTTCAAACCCTCTTTAGAAATAAAAGGGAATAAATTATAAATTAAGTTTCTATGCATATTCTAGAAATTTACTATGACAACACTATATTTATATTTCCTACTCAAAACTAAATTAAATAATAAATATGTAGATAAATGAAAGTTTGTAAGACATAAACTCCTTAAAGATGGAGACTACAGTATTCTATATTCCTAAGGACTTAATACATTAAGTAGGCACTTGAGGGTGAAAGGACTGGGATATTCTCAGGATCTCTCTTTGAGCACCTGGGCTGCCAACATTCCAAAGAAGGTAGAAGTTTTCTACTTTCAGCCTCTAGTCAAGGGGTGCTGCTCTTTCCCTCCATCCAAATCCAATTCAAAGGAGGTGGCATTTCAATTCTGACCAATATGATTCCAGAAGGATCTGGTGACTGATCTTATGAGAATTAGCACACTTCTAATAAGGAGAAACTTGACTGGTAGGTTGTATTGGTATGGACATAATAATCTCTCAAGACTACTCACAAGGCACTTTATCAATCAAAGCCTACTCACCCTGACCAATGTATTGGTACTTCCTTTTTTACAGGTTCTATTTTTCCTTTTTTTCCATGGCACTTATCTTCTTATGTATTATACGGTTTACTTATGAATTATTGTTTATTGTCTGCCTATGCCCCTCTCTGCCTGGGTTCTACCAAGAAATGACCTCTATTTGGGCAGGGATCTTTGCCTGTTTACCAATGATGTTATTTCAAGTACCTAGAACAGTACCTGGCAAACAGTAGGGGCCCAAAAGAATTTTGTGATGTGAATAAATAAATCTAAGAGTGCTATTTTCTTTTCTTCTTCTTCTTTTTTTTTTTTTTTTTGGTACCGGGGATCAAACTTGGGACCTTGTGCTTGTGCAGAAGGCGCCAGAACCACTGAGCTAAATCCCCGTCCCTAAGAGTGCTATTTTCTATAAAACTTTGTCTTCCGTGGAGACTGGAAGAGGAGGGTACAAAGTTAAAGAAACTAGTAATCAGTCCTAGAAACCAAAGCAACTAAATACAAGCCAACATTCTCACTTTATTCAACAAGCATTGCTGATTTGCTAATGACCCTAGATAAAGACAGAGCAATCAGTTAAACCAACAACTCATTAGATTCAGAGAGAAGTGTCCCTAAAAGCATATCTACTAGCTATCTGATTACTACCTGACAGTACTCTTAAGTATTGTGTTATTTCCTATTCAGTCTCAACTCGGAAAATATACCCAGCCAGGAACATACCCCTTCCTTCAGCACTGGCTGTTCCTGTCTGCAAGCCGGGAATGAAGAAGGTTGGGTGGGGTACAGTAGTGGAGGGTCAGTAGTGGAGAATAAATACATATGTGTAGGGGTCTAACATGGGCACAGGGAAATAACAACTCATTATAACCTGTAGCACATACAGTATTTTATCGGTGCCTGAAGAGATAGTGAGCATCTAGTCTGCTAACAGATGGAGTCTCCTCACCTCCTCTGCTTCAATAACACCCTGTGCAGTCTGCACTGACATCACTATTGACACCATATATTATGGGTTTGTTTGTTTTTTGGTACTGGGGATGGAACTTGGGACCTTGTGCTTGCGAGGCAGGCAGTGGAACCACTGAGCTAAATCCCTGGCCCCGACACCATGCATTGTTTCTTTACTGGCATTGCTTTTCCAGGTCAGGATGTGAGCTCCACCAAGGTCCCTGATCATCCAAAGACTAATGTAAGGCCTAGCTCAGAACAGGTATTTACTAAATGTAGAAACAGGTAATTTCTCATGGAGAAACAGATGTTCATGGAATTCTGAAATTCAACTAAAGGTCAGAACTAAGATTGGATTCCAGGTCTCCCAACTGCAAAGCTGATTTATATTTTTATATCAATATCACCCCACCCCATGGTAGTGCTAAGGATTGAACCCAGGGCCTTGAGTGTGCTAGAAAAGCAAGCACTTTATCTGAGGTATACCCCTAGTATAATATCAGTTATCTTTTAAAGAGTAAGTGCTTGGAGTGTAAGACAATAAATAAAACTGAGAATAAATTCACAAGGAGCAAAAGAGAAACCCAACTCAAGGAAAGCTAAGTCTCTCTCTCAGTCAATCAGAGGCAGATCACCCTTGTATTCAAAAGTCCCAGTTTTTTTGGTCTTCCTCCCTATTTAGGACCCTTCCAAATGTGGAGATTCCTGGAAGAAAAAAGCCTTAATGACCCGCTTGAATGGAGAATTAAAATGGGTCCCTCTGACCATCAGTTTCATTGGCAGCTACTGAAGTGCCCAGTCTGCTTTCTTTAAAAGCATTCTTTTTGCCAGGCACGGTAGTGCATGCTGTAATCCCAGCACTTGGGAGTCTGAGGCAGGAGAGTTGGAGACCAGCCTGGGCTACAATAGTGAGGTCAAGGCCAGCCTGAACTACAAAGCAAACAAAACAAACACCTCACCCCAAAGCACCCCTTTTCACACTTAATTTTTTTGCACAGTCACAGCTAGAGTAAAAGTACACTTCCCCACCAAAATTACAGAAACTTTGAGGAAGAAATCAGAATAGACTGGGATGGAAAAGCAGCATCCAGTACTAGCCTAGACATGGCATCAGGAGGCAGTAATGAAATATAGTACAAAACACCCACTTTGTAGGCAGCCAGGCCAGGCTCTAATCGATGTGACTTTAGAGAAATCACTTTATCTGTTTGGGTTTCAGCTTTATCAGCTGCAAAATGAGCATAACAATACATATATTGTGGGGTAGTTTTGACAATTAGAGATAATTTTGAACACAAAGAATACTACTTTGGATCTTTATACAGTATCTACAACCTTGATGGAATGGGGAAATGAGTGGGAAAATAGTACAGCTTCCAATAGAAGGGAAGGAAGACTCCTACCTTTCCTAGTTTCCAAGAGAACCTCCAAAGAAAAAGCCCCTAGTGGTCCCCTTGTTGGAGACAGTGACTACAGATTTCTCAACATGGACAGATGGTGAGGAACAAGAACATGATGACCACTTGCACTTGTACACTAACCATTTACAACAGACTTTCAAACATCTGGTTGCAATATTTGGCCCAAGGTCACAGAGTCAGTGATTAATGGAGCTGGTTGCCAAAGCCAGACCTTTCCCCTCCACAGTCTCATGCCCCAGGTGTAGTCTAGTACCTTAAACTGACTCCATCTCCCTGCCTCTGGAGAACAATCAGGGAGCAGAGCATTCAGGAACCTGATCTGCAGAGATATGACTAAGGGAGTCTTGTGTGGAAGGAGATTCTCACCTGTCATTTCGGTTGATGGCTGCCACCATGAGTGCCGTCCAGCCAAGTTTGTGTCTTGCATTGATATCTGCACCTTCTGACAACAGCCTAAAAAAAGACAGGAGTATGTTCAGTGTACAGCTTATCATAGACACAAGTGGAAATAATACAGCCAATAAGCAGGTAGGCCAGGTAAGTCTTAAGATAGAGGCCTTTAGGAGCTAAACCCCCAACCCCAGCACCCCTCATCCACCCAAAGCTTCTACTTCTCCCTTTTCCTTCTATGAGTCGGCCCTCTGTTTTTCTCCGAGTGTTCTGAGAAAAGAATGTGCCTTCCCAACCTTAATACCCTGACACTATGTCCCTGGTCCAGAATGCTCCCTCCCTGCCTCTTTGACTGTTCAAATCCTGTTCTCATGTCATGTGACACAAACCTGGCTTGTGGATTCTCTCCTGAGAAGCCTTGACTCATCCAGCACCCAGCTCTCCTTCCCTCCTTTAATTTCACACTGCTTGGCAGAGAACACCTAATGATATATCTTACCTAGGAAGTCCCCAGTTTACAAATGGATCCCATTCCTCAAGTTTATCTGTATAGTGGCTAACTGGACAATGGAAATCTTTTAACCCAAGGAAAGATGGAAAGAATGTTAGAGATGCTAGATTATATTCCTAGGAGAATCCACATGGACTCTATTTGAGTTTAGGCCAATGCACAAAGTAATACAGTAATTGTTGAGCAAATGAACGAACACAGGTTTTACAAAGCATACCATTAAGATCTTAATTCTGAGTCCCAGAAACAGAAGGCCCTAAAATGTAGGAAGGGAAAGAAATAGAATCAGCCCTTACTGAGCACCTTTTATAGGAAAGAAATTGCCCTGGGTACTTTACATTTATGAGTTCATTTACTCTTCACACAAGTTTAAGGAGCAGGTAGCAAGTTCCTTTATTCACGGGTGAGGAAACAGGCCCTAGGAGGAGAAATGACTTGGTTAAGGATGCACAGCTAGTTTAGGGGCAGTTTAGTTACCAGCACTCAGGTTGGTAATGATTCTATAGCTGGAGTCCTCACCTTACCCACAGACCTTGGGTCCACACAGCTTCATGAAAGGCAAAGTAAAATTGATCTCAACAAACCCACAGCATGTGCTTGGCCTTGTGCTGGATTCTAGATACAAGTGAGAAGACATGGGGTCTGTTCTAGGGGAGCGTATAATCTCATAAAGGATGACTCGGAACAGGAGGAAATCAAAGAGTGGAGTGACAGGCAAGGGGGGACTGAAAGTTGAGAGTGATGTGCCTCCGAGGCATCATTCTAATGAAGAAAAAGCAGGCAGTGGTAGCTTGGGGAACCAGGAGGCTGTCCACACAGCAGCAGGTTCTAGCCAAATGGGCACTGTGTGGACGGTCCAAAGGCTAAAAAGTTTAAGCCTCAGCACCATTCTTGCGCCATAATCTGTAGTAAATGCTCCTTTGGACAAAGCCAAATAAAATGTCTGTGCTGCTAAAGTAAAGCAAGTTACCACAGCCTGGGAGGATGTTGAGAAACATCATGTACTTGTGTACACATCTGGCCCTGAGGGCCAAGTACTCTTGATTCTGCTGATGCAGTGACTGAGACCTGTGTTGTCACAGCCTGAGGGGACACAGACACCAAGCCCAGAACCACACATCCCACGAGTGCTGTGAGGGAGAAAGTTTGTAGCTGTGCAGCCCAGAAAGCCAACCCAGTCTCAAAGACCAGGAAGGCCTCTCTGAGGTGATGATAAAGGGGAGTCAGCCACACAAAAGGGAGTGAGGGAAGGGAAAGAATGCTCCCAGGAAAGGTGAAGTCTCTTCACCCACAAACAAAGGGCTGGCGAATTAGAGCTCTGAAAGAGGTGTGGTGGGACTGGGGCCCAAACTGTGAGGAGAGTGTTGGGAGAGGAAGGTAGGAAATGCTTATGCTCACTTCCCACCTCTGGTTTGGAGGATTTCCTCTGCTTAAAGTCCATGGCCTTGCGCTACATATTCTATTAAATGACCCCCCGCCCAGGAAACAATTTCCTATGGCCATGGATGTTGGCTTAAGAATACTGGGGGTAGGGCCGGGGATTTAGCTCAGTGGTTCGGCTGCCTGCCTCGAAAGTGCAAGGTCCGGAGTTTGATCCCTGGTACCAAAAAAAAAGAATACTGGGGATGAATCTTCTGAGACAAAAATCTCAGCACAAAATCTCCTTGTCAAGTCAGCAAGTGTGTGGTAGTGTGGAAGGCTGTGACTCTGACGCTTAACAGTCTGGATGGATTCTGACGTTAAGTGCAATTCTGAAAGGAGACCTCATTTCTCTGGTCCCCAGTCCAGAAAGGCTAGAAAATTAGGACAGGCGAAGAAAATCAAGAGGTTTCTGAGGGGAAAGACTTGAACTATGCCTAGAAGAATGAGAAGAGTTTATGGAAGCAGGAGGAAGGGTACAGCACTTAGGACAACAGGAACTGGGTATGATGGCAAAGCAGGGAAGAAACATTTAGTGACATCAGGCAGATCCAGGTGGGTGACCATGCAGAGGAGAAGCAGCAACTGGATATACACATTCAAATACTTTATTTTGCATATAATGTCCAGGGGTTCACAGACCCCATAGAACCAATAATGATTAAAAACTCAGTCTAAAGTGCTGACAAACATCTGGCAAATATGCACCTGTCCAGCACTCTTATATCTAAAACAGATACCACAAATCTATCCCAGAAGCTCTTTCTTGTGGAGCTGTTGAAAAAGCCACAGAATCCTCCTCAAAAGAGGTACCAATTAGACACCATTGCTGGAATGAAGTTAGCAACAGAGAAGAAACCTATTTGCCATTCCTTAGCCTTTTACCAAAGACAGAGGGGCTATTATTCAAGGTATCTAGGCAAAAGAAATATAAACTTAACCTAATAACTCATGCAGGCTGAATTTGAAATGGGGTAAGAAAACAGGGACAAGGAGACCAGTACAATTTACCACATATTCCCTTGCTGCTTTCCTAGGTATGCAGAGAGGAAAAAGCCACCATCTCCTGGCCACCAAAACCAACTGCATGCCCCTTCTGGACCTGCGTGAGCATTTCTCTGTGGTATGTACTGGGAGTAGGATCCCTGGGTGGTGAGGTATGTGTGTTCTTGATGTGACAGTGCCAGTGTCCTCTTCAGAATAGCTGCTCCATTGACTCTCCCAACAGCAGGACAGGGATGTTCCTGTGCAAACCCCCTCCTTGCCATCACTTGGCGGTGGCCAGTTTCCTAATCAGTATCTAAGGGGTCTAGGGGTAACACATTATTGTTTTAATTTGTGATGACCATCAATAATTTTGAGCTACTTGTTGCATTCACGTTTGCATTTGTAGGCTTTCTTTTTTGTACTTTGTTGCATTGTTTTCAGAGAAGGGACTGATGGCAGAGGCAGCTTTTCCAAACTTGCTACATTTCCACAAAAGAACACAAAGCAGAGTCAGGAGCCCTGGGTTCTATTTTCAACTCTGTCACCTACTATTCTGACAGCCTAAGAAGGTTCATCATCTCATTAAGCTTCAGTTTCTTCATAAGTCCATTGGGGAAGACAATCCCTGTCGGTGCCACACAGTTTTCAGAAGCAGCACTGAACAATGTGGAAAGGGCTATGTAGATCTGTGGGGTCATTCACAGGAGAACCTTGGTGCTCTTCAGTGAGACTCCAGCTTTCAAGCCCTGCTCAGCTTGCTCTGACTGAGCATCATTCTTTTCTGCCTTTTGGAGTTGAGATGTGATGGGAAAAAGCAATGACTGGGGTACAAGGGCCAGAGTTCGGATTCCAGCTCTGTCATTTGCTAGCTGCGAAATAGGGGATGTGAACTCCTCTTGGGCAAAGGGGTTGTCAGGACTGAGACACACACCAAAAGGCAGAATTCTGTAAGGAGTGGTGCACCTGGTAAACTGACAAGAACCAGGGCCAACTTCACCACCCCTATAGCAAACACAAACAACTTTTCCTCTTCAAGAACTGGGCAGGACCTTCCCCTGCTTCTCCTCATTGTAGAGAAGCCACAAAAGTTAGGATTTCACAAGCCAGGTCTCTCCATTTGATTTTGTTGCTTTGCAAGTGAATGCCCAGCAGGCAGTCATTTCAAAGCCCTGGGCCAGCTAGGGGCGGGGTGGGGGCAGCTGCCTGCTGAGACCAGTTGAAAGGGCCTCTGAGGCCTCAGAAAGCCACCCTTGCTCTCCCCTGTGATTTTCACCAATGGACAAAATGCGGCAAGTGAATTAATCTCTTTTAAAAAGAGCAATGCTTGTGACAGAGCACGGTGTCTCCGAAAAGGTTAGGATTCCATCATCCCTGAGATGATGAGTAGAATGTTTAATGCAGGCTGCCATTCAGGGCAGAGCAGCCTATGCTGAGGCTGGGAAGTGGGGGTGGGCACGGCAGGCTTTTCTGTGCTCACTCCAAACTTGGGGAAGGCCCTTGGCTAATGAACAAGATCTGCTGCTTGGCAGGGCAGAAGTGGGTGAGACCGAGGACTGCTCAGGGTAGCACAGAGGAGACCACATCAGATGTCCAGAGTTGAATGCCAGCTCTTGCACAGCTCTCAGGCAGCAGCATGGGGACCACATGTAAGGTTTTGCCACTTACTGGAGGAAAAGCTATGGATGAGGGATTCAGCCTCTCTGAAGTATGTACACTCTGTTCCCTCACCTAAGTGACAGCTTCTGCTCTCTAAATCCCCAAGCAAGGACAGTGGTAGAACAAAGAAGGATCTACTAGCCCAAGGGCTGAAGATTCTACTGGACAGGAATAAGCCAGGGTGGGGCAAAAAAAGGTGCCTGTTCCCAGCTATCATCAGGGTTCCTGGTCAACCAAGCAGGCCAGGGACCAAGAGGTAAGTTATTAGCTCTGATAGAAAAGGAAGGGAGATGAGTCACACTTTCACTTTCTGCTGAGTGGGTGTGTATTACCTACAGTTCTGTTGGTCTTTGTAACGATGACTACACTATTAATCCTTTTTTAAAAAATAAAACTTTTTTAGAAAAAGAAAGATCCTACACCTTCTTCCTGTAAGAAGTCTTCCCTAAGATGGCTTTGTTGCGGCCACAATCCCTTCGGTGAAGCGGTATCCACACAGGTGTATACTTCTCACCTATCTAATTCCCCCAGGTGTCAGCATGTGCCTCTGGAATCAAGGACCCATCTTCATCTGTGCTCCCAGTGCCTGCCACAGTGGGCTCAGGGTCTGAATGCCTGAATGTCTACAGCACTTACCTACATCGATCTCTCACCAACACTTCTGCTTTAGGTTTAAGTTTATAACTGTACACCTGTCTTTTTCAAAGAACTTAGGCTGAGGACATTTGTGGACACAGGGTAGAGGGTTGGAGGTCACAGATTCCAGCCACGATTCCAGCAGCTAGCTGTGTGGCCCAGCCTCTATGGGCCCTATTTTTCTCGGCAGTAAAACAAAGGAATTGAATAAAATTATTTCTGAACTCCCTAAACAACTGTAAAATCATACGTCCCTAAATATGTGTAACCTTAAAATGAAAATTAAGAAGTAGATTCTTAGCAGATGTGATACAGCAAGACTTCCAAAGAAAAGACAACTCCTCAGATTTGCTTTTTTTTTGGAAGGAAGGAAGAGAGTCCCAGGCAGGGGAGATGGGGACTGTTTTAGAAATTCTGGCTAACTTGCTCACCCACTCAGGGGAGGGAGGTACCACTTGACTTTTCTTCCTCTTTCTTTATGACCAATCAATACAAAGCGGCCAGTGAACTTCAATCATGTATTGTTCCAACTATTTCCGGATCCATGAACCAGCCCTCAGCTGCAGCTGGAAGGGCTGAAGAGAGGGGAGCCCTGTCCCACCTGCACCAGAGGCCTGGAAGCACTGAGCCATGTAGACCCAATCATGATCACTATCTGGCCAACAGGACCCTGGCTGGAGCCTCACAGAAGGCCCTGTTTACAGTAATAACAGCACCAGGCCCTCTGTCTGAGCACAGGCAAGGCGCCTGGGGCTAGAATCCCCAGGCAGCCTCCATCTGTGCCTTATCTCCTTGCCAGCTGGGGGGGGGGGTTGATAATGGAGGGAGGACACGAGACAGCAAAGCTGCTCTAGGGGGACCACAGCCTGGGCCAGCAGACTTCAGGCAGGGGGCTGGTGCTAACTCCAAAGAAGCAAGACTTCTCTGGCCTCTTAAGCACTCACTATTTCAACTGGGCATCCTCCTCTGAGGCCCAGCTCAGGATTTTTCCCCTAGGGAGCTCTCCAGGGAGACAGACACCCAGCACTCTGCCAAGCTGGCCAGCTCTGGGGAAGTGGGTGGGCAGTGAGGTAGGAGAGGGACTGGCACGTACACAGCACTATAATGAATGTGGTGCACTATGGGAAGTGTCTATACAATTCATGACTGGTTATTTTCTATCACAGAAAGTTTTAGTTTGTGAGCTTAAAGAATGACCTGCAGAACAAATCAGTGGAATCATTCCATTATATGTAGAGATATGTAGGTTCAGAAAGCCTCCCTTTTGGAAGAGGAAGGGGGATCAAGAGATGGAGGGAAGGTGGGGGAGGGACACAGATGAAAAAAGGCATTAAGATGAGTCATGTGCATGTACACACAAGGAATGTAAACACGTAATATAGTCATGTACTAATAGAAAGACAGGCAAGCAGGCAGGCAGACAGACAAGACAGAGAAAGAAAGAAAGAAAGAAAGAAAGAAAGAAAGAAAGAAAGAAAGAAAAAGCAAGCCAGCCTCTCTTTTGGAAAACACTGACCTATATAGGAGCCTGCCCCTGTCTCTGCTAGGCTGTATGATGCTAGCGCGTGTTAACCCCTGTGAGCCTCATGAATCTTACCTTACCAGCCTGCCAGACCTACTTAACAAGGGGGCTGAGATGACCAAGGAAAATAATGAACTGGAAAGTACTTATGTTGCTGTTATTACAATTGTTCTACCCCCCTACCCCCCGGGGTACTGGGGATCGAACTTGGAACTTTGAGGTTGTCAGACAGGTACAGTGCCACTGAGATACATCCCTGGCCTCTACAATTGTTTCATTTGTAAGAGTGGCTGGGCATGGTGGTGCATGCCTGTAACCCCAGTACTCTGGGAGATGGATGCAGGAGGATCACTAAAGGCTAGCCCAGCCTGGAGAACTTAGTGACTCAGCAAGACTATCTGAAAATAAAATATAAAAACAGGGTTGGGGATGTAGCTCAGTGCAAGAGCCCTGCGTTCAATCTTGGCACCATGGTGGAAAAAACAGGAACACTGTAGAGGAGCCAAATGACAACCTCAATGAACACTTGGCAAATTAAATGAATAAAGCCCGGTGCTGGGTGATCATTCTTTGTTCCACCTCTCTTACAAAAGCATGACATACATTCAAGTGTAGAGATTATTTTTAACTTTTAATTTTGAAATAATTTCAAACTTACAGATCAGTTAAAAAGATAGCACAAAAAAAATTCCTTGGTAGTTTGAGGCAGGATGATCACAAGTTTGAGGCCAGCCTAGGCAACTTAGACAGACCGTCACAAAACAAAATTTTTTTAAAATGCTGAGAATGCAGCTCAGTGGCACAGTACCTTGCTAGCATGCTCAAGGCCTTGGTTTAATTTCCAGTACCATCCAAAAAAAAAAGACAAAAGCCCTTAATCTTTCACTTATATCCTCTTTACTTCATTTTCTTTGTCCTTTTCTATTCTTTCCGGGCCCATATGAGAATAAATTTTAGACATTATGCCCCTTTACTGCCAAATTCTTCAGTATGTATTTCCTATTATAAGGACAGAACTCTTAATAATGAGATAGTCTGAATCTTCTACTTCCCCATCTGTCGATTCAAACAAATGCAGACCAAAAATACCAGGTGAGAAAACTACATCTGTAATGAATGTATAGCATTCTTTGTTGTCACTATTCGCTAAACAATTCATTATAACTAGTTACACGGCATTTATATTATACTAAGTATTACAAGTAACCTAGAGATGATTTTAAAGTATACGTGAGGGTGTGATAGGTTATATGCAAAAACTACACTATTTTATATTAGGGATTTGAGGATCTGGATCTGTGGATCTGTAACCACAGGGGTTCCTAGAACCAATCTCCCATGGATACCAAATGACAATTATCCTATTTCATCTAATATACTAATTATATTCAAATTTCTTCAATTATCCTGATAGCCTTTACAGCAATTTCCTCTGTGAGCCAGATGCAAGCCAGGATCAACATCAGGATCAAATGCTACAGGTATCTTCAGTTTCATTTAAAATAATTCCTCTGTATTTTTGCGATTTTCATAATACTAACATAAGCAGAGTAAGGCCAATTTGTTTGTAGAATCCCCTTCAATTTGGGTAACAATTTTTTGAGGAACCTTTTGCTATCACTTATCCATTCATTCATAAACTCTTTCTGAGGACTGTTAGAAGACTCTTGAGCAGGATGTTGAGGGTACTTTGATGGATTCTACAGTCTCCCTGCCTTTAAGCTATTCCCTGGACAGCTACACACATGGAACACAGGTAAAATACAAGCAAGGACAGTGGGGGAAGGTGCCATGTGAGCATAGGTCAGAGCAACAGAAGCCTCAGGGATGATTTCCTGGAAGCACAGATTCCTCTAATCATCTGAGATCCTCTAGGGCAAAACATCTCTGCTTCCTCAGGCAGATGTGCTATGATTGAGACTTAATAAAATGTAAAGTTAAACAATTCAAAGCCATAAAGTGGGGAGGTGACCTAGGGAACTCTCATCTGGGTAACTCTGCCCAGGGCTACATTTATGTCCTAGAGAGTCAGCAGCTGCCCTAGTGATGAGGAAAAGCCTGTCCAAGCGGCTGGGCTGTGGGAAAGAGCCATTAGCGCCACCTACTGGCCCTGTGGCGAGACTATGGGCTACAGCAGCAGGCAGCTGGGCAGCTGGCTGGTTGCCAGGAAGCTTGTCACAAATAGCAGTGAGACACAGTAGTGGTTCAAACTTCTCAAACTATGTTGGCACTTGAGCCACTCCTGCTAACCTCCAGAATCATGGGAGACACTCAGTAAAGAAAAGATTGTACAACTGGGTGTGATGGCACACACCTGTAATCCCAGCACTCTGGGAGGCTGAGGCAGGAGGATACAAGTTTGAGTCCAGCTGGGCAACTTAGTGACATACCGAGACCTTGTCTCAAAATAAAGAAGGGGCTAGGGATGCAGCTCAGTGCAAAGGTCCTGGGTTCAATCCCCAGGACTTAAGTAGGAGGGTGGAGACTGTATAAAGCCAACCAAACTACCTGGCTCAATGGAGCGGACAGCAAAGATGTAGCCTTTGGTCATTCAACAAAACTGAAGTCACATGTTCTCAAAGCCATCCTCTATGCAGGGTGCGACGGGCACCATGATAGACCTTGCTCACACAGAGATCTCAATCTAAGCTGGCGGTGAGGGTAGGGGTACGGGGTTTGGGATAAGTTCCCAAATGTGTTCAGTATCACAGGCGCTCCAAGAGATGTCTGGAGAGGATTGCTAAGAACAGCAGCAGCTCAGCTCTTCCTTCCTGTCTGGAGCTCTCAAAGGATAGGATTCAAAGAACTCACATTTCTGGAGCTGCCTGCTGTACCTCAGGAACATTATCTCATTTGATTCTGTGACTCACACAAGCAGCACACATCTCAGAGGGAAGCGACTTCAGATTCCATGGACAGTAGACGGCAGTTTGAGATTAGAGCCCATATTCTCTCTGGAACCACAGTACCTTCCAAGGCACACATTCCTTCCCTTCTTTCCCTTGTGTAACATGGGACAGCATAGCATATTTGTCTGATAGGACTACAGCTGACTGAATAGGGTAAAGAAGGAAAAACCTTAAGAGGGAAGGTTATCTGGGATGAAGGTATTTTGACTGAGTTATCTCATTAGTTTATCCTGAAAACTTCTCCCTTGGAAGAGACTCTCATAGTCTCAGGATGAGAAAGACCCAACTACCCTTCTTCATGGAAGTCTACCATAACCACATTCATATTTACATGGCAATACAATGCCTTAAAGTGGCCTTTGGCTTAAAGCAAACTTGGCAAACAAATCCAACCAAAATTTCACAGAATACAAGCAGCCCTGGTTCTCAGTAGGCTGACCTGGCCACAAGCTTAACAGAATCTAAGACTGTATTACAGCTGCCAAGAAAGCTAATGTAAGCTGCTCAGGTCATTTTAATAGAAGTGTAAATCTTTACTGAGGGGATGACTGCTCTGCTCTTCACAACAATGGTCATTCCCACAGGAATTCAGAGAGAACACCAAAACTCTGTGGGCCTTTCACTGGAAAATGACTAAGATAAGGAAGAGACTTGAAACCACTAGGATAAGGAGGACAAGGCTTAGGTAGTCTGGAGCACTATGTCCTGATACTTAAAGGTCTGAACAAGAAACTGGAAGTAGTAGTCTAGTCATCATAGAGGACAGAGCTGGGACCAAGTAGGAAAGTTACAGAGGGAGTGAAAGCGTAATGACAGCCCACCACGTGTCAAGTTCTAGGCTTCACACACACTGTTTCAGAGTTCATCACAAGATCAAATCGTTTTCTATTAATTACAACATGGTTTTGCTTACATTACTCCCACTACCCAGAAAATTTTTCCAAAGTTCCTTAGATCCAAATACGATCTATCTCCATGCTCAGACTAAAGGTCACCATGTTGATGAAGCCCTAACTTTTTATATGTACTAAATACAATTCTCTCATCAGAATCCAAGTTCTTTGAAAGGCAAAGATCATCATATCCTTATTTTCCTCTCCAATGCCTGGGGAGGCAGATTGCTCATAATAGGCTATAAGAATGAATAAATGCCAAAAAAAAAAGAATGAATAAATGCCAAAGAAGATATACAAATGGCCAATAAGCACATAAAAAGATGGCCCACATCATTAGCCATCAGGGAAATGCAAATCAAAACCACAATGAAACCATTTTGTGCTGCTGGGTTACAAAAAAAAAAAAAAAGATGGTAACGGGTTCAAAAGGATGCAGAAAAACTGGAATCCTTGTACACTGCTTGAGAATGTAAAATGTTGTAGCTGATTTGGAAAACAGTTTGGTAGTTCTTTACAGTATTTCACACAGAGTTACATATGACACAGCAACTCCACTCCTAGGTATATACCTAAGAGATATGAAAACATACATTCACATAAAAACCTATACACAAATGTTCATTGTAGCATTACTCACAACACCTAAAAACTGAAAACACAAATGCCCATCAATTTTCAAATGCACAAATTAACTGTGGTATATCCATACCTGGAATATTACTCAGCCACAAAAAGGAATGAAGTACTGATAACATGGATGAATCTTGGAAATGTTATTCTTAAGTGAATGAAGTCACTTAATCAAAAGCCATATATTGGGCCAGGGATTTAGCTCAGTGGTTTCGCCGCCTGCTGCACAAGTGCAAGGACCCAAGTTCGATCCCCAGTACCAAAAGAAAAAAAAAAAAGCTATATGTCGTATGATTCCATTAATGTTAAATGTCCACAATAGGTAAACCCACAGAGACAGAAATATTAGTGGTTGCCAGAGGCTTGGGGTGGGGGTGAGGGTGAGATGCAACTTCTAATGTCATCGGGGCTTTTTGTTTTTAAGGGGGCGATGAAATGTTCTGAAATTAGACTGACGCTGGTTGCACAATCTTACAAATGTATTAAAATCGACTAACTATACACTTTAAAAAGGTGAGTTTTCTGGTATGTAAGTATATTTTAAAAGGAGAAAGAATAAATGAATGAATGAATGAATGCTTATTCAATCAGAATCTATCCTTCAGGAGGCAAAGAGCATCTTATGCCTGGAAGTGCTTAAGAAGGCTGGATGCTGATCATCAAAGAAGCTAAATAGGGGGCAGGAATACTAGCAAGGACATGATCTGGAGACAAAAGTGCCTGGGATTCTATCTGACCCAGGTAGGGGCTGTGACTAACCCAGATCTGCCCTGGGAAGGATCAAGCGTCATCTGGTGAATTCTGAATCTCTGGGAATTCCAGGGGCCTCCTCTAGTTGTTTGTGTTTCATATCCTGGCCCTGCTCTCTGTCTATCTGAGAAGGCTGGTCAAACATACAAACTTCCCAGGAGGCCTGGGTGCTATCCCCCAAAACAAAAGGGCATTGAGATGGAAGCCTCAGCCCAGCCTGAGAGGATTCTTATGCAGCCTTCCTAGGCCTCCCATCCACATGAATGGAGGCTCCTAGAGACCAGTCAGCCTGCCCAGCTGCTGCCCTGGGTGGTGCTCTCCTGCTGGGCAGAATCTGGAGAATAAACAGGATTTCAATCAACCAATCAATCAACTGGCCAAGACTATCTGTACTGTGTACTTTCTGAGTACCTAGCCAGGCGCATGTGACTGCGATATGGAGGAAGGAGAAGCAGGTGGCATCACCTTGCTGTGACAGAGCTCACAGCCCAGGTGAGGAGAATCATGCATGAAGCAACTAGACAGAAAGACAAGGAGGTGACTCACTAAACATTATACTATATGGCTCAGCCTTCAAGATCTATGAGAATTCTGATTATGAAAGACCAACATAGTGAACTACAATGAGAAAAGTACATATTGTAGACTTCTGTGGGCCTTGGTTTAAATCAAGGCTCTTATCACTGGGTGGCTGTGAGTCCTCAGGTAGCACTAAATCTCCCTGGGCATTACATTTTCCTCATCTGAAAAATGGACATAACACAATCTGTTCAGCAATGGAATAATCTGTGGCACAGAATAAAGAAAATACACACAGCAGGTAGTTAATAAACACCAGCTATTACTATGAGTCAAGGTGAGCTTTCTGGAGGAGGAAGGGCTGGAGGTTGGCAATGACACACAAACAGGATCTAAACAGAGAGATAGGGTGGGCTGGAAGCACTGCAATGGCTCATAGTCAGTCTATGTCTGGGACAGTGCGAGGCCACACGTGAATAGAATGGGGGCTCCTCTTCGGAGGGAATGGCCAGGCTTGGTTGGTGGGAGTTGGAGTTGGGGGTGAGTAGGTGAGAAGCAGAGTTGAGAGCAGGATATAAACGGGGTGGGGACTTCACAGCTTATGTTTAGTAAGCCTTGTGGATTCTCAATAAGCCAGGCACCCTCACCCCCAACTAGCTAGAAAATGCCTAGGAGGAAACTGGGACTGGGCAGACCTCTCTCCTTCCTCCCAGTATCCTTGTGCATAAGATGAAGTGGGCTGCTTTCCAAGTGGGCAACTTTGGATGAATCACTGGAGCGATCTGAAGTTCTTTTTCACCATCTGTGCGGTAGACTACGTTATCTGCAAGGTTGTTGTAGGATTTAGTGATTAAAGCCTTGGGCAGTACTTGTCACAAAAAAAATCATTAGTAGTAGTAGTAGTATTAATATTATTAAACATTAAACATATTAACAATATTATTAAAATATTTCAATTAAAATATTGTTTTATGTACATGAAAATAATATATGCAATATAATATAAATAAGAAATTGTTAAGTAACATACTATAAACCCCAAATTTTGAATATATCTGGGTCCTAAAGAGTGGTATAACTAAGCATATTACGGTGTGTATCTTTTTGCCTATCTTAATATTTGTTTACTTTGTGTTTATCAGTCTAGGGGAGGTGGCTTTGAGTGTTCTCACTAAAAGCTTCAAAATGTAGGTGGTAAAAACTGAATGTACAGAAAATTCTGTTCATTATCCTCATTAATTTTACTAATTAGTGAGGAAATCTTGTGCAATAAAAAAAACCTCAATAATGATACCTACCGTGTACTGAACACCCACTATGTGCTAGGCATGGTCCTAAGAGGTTTGCAATACATTTCTCATTTAACCCTTGCAGCAAGAGTGTGAGACTGGTCAATCACATCCTCACTTGGCAGGTGACGAATCTAAGACTAGAGAGGTTAGGCAACTTTTCTAAGGTTACAGGGTTAACAAACAGCACAACTAAGAGTCAAACCTTGTTTTGTCAGACTCCAGAGTACTTACCGCTGATTCCTACCAAAAGCCACTTGGAGAGAATCACAAGGACAGGACCATGTATTGTCTTAGGAGGACTCTAAGTTTAGTAGCTTACTCAGAAAGGAGGAGATCTGAAAAGGAAGCAGGATGTAGAAGGGCCTCATAATTCAAAAGGGAGATTTTCTGAAAAGCTCCCCTTTTTTTCAAACAGGAAAGGGACAATACAGGAACTGAGACGCAACCAACTGAAGTGAACATTGTAAGTCCAGTAACACATTAGCTTGTCTGTTTTCAGTATTCTTGGAGTTCTCTCTGCCTCAGTTTCCAGGAAAATTCCTTAGGAAAATATCCAACTGGCTTCAGCCTTGTGGACAGGATTTGTGTTATGGCTGTGATTGGGCTGCCATCTTAGAGGAACAGCAGATCTTGGACTACAGCAATGGTGGTAAGGAGAAAGACCCAGACAAGCTGCCCCGCTGCTGGGTCCCGGGGAATTACAGCTTAGTGGCTTACACGGCCTACAGGGCCATGCCAAGAGGATGCCAGTCCACACAAGCAGGCAGGTACTCAGGTTGGTTCCTAATGTTGCTGATCCCATCACCGTGCCCATCTCCTTCAGCTGTCACTGCTACCAGAATAAAGACAAAGCTTCTCCACATGGCCTCTGATGCAACGCCCAGCCTGTGTTTCCAGGCGCCTGGCACCTTCATCTGGCCGCAGTTCCACCAGCCCTTTTCAGTCTCTCACACTTGCCATGCTTCCTCTTCCCATAGGATTTTAGTAAATGAAATTTCCTTCTGCCAGGAAAGCTCTTCCCACCCTTCTTCACATAGGAAAAGCTGCCTCATCCTTCACTTTGTAGCATAAGTTCCCTTGGGCAGGGGTGTCTCACCCTTCCAGGCTCTCTTGCTTCTCTGTGTTGCTCCTTTGCAGCATTTGTCACACTTGCAACTTCATATTTGCAGAATTAATGCCTGACTGGGCTTTAAGCTCCATGAAACAGGGCCTGACCATCCAGCACAGTACCCCACGTGGCAGCCAATATTAGTTGCATGAATTAATGACTAAACTACTTAATTTTTACTTGTTAAGTTTTCAAAGGGATGTCAGTCCTTTATAGGTTTATTATGACTGTGATAACTAGTAAAATTTGCTTAATGTTTTTTCATTTGTGAAACACTTTCAACAATGTATGCAATAAGTCATTGTTAACTATTTATAGGAATAGTGCTGAACAACACAGCAGTGGTACGGCAGCTTCCAAAACTTTCTCTTCCCAAACTCTCCTTGTGGAGACAAGAAAACAGATAACTTATCCCAGGAGAAGGTGATAAGTGCTCTCGCAGAGGCAGAACAAGTATTGTGGAAGCCTGCAGCTACTTGGATGTGACACTGATAACCCAAAGCCTGAGTAATTTTTCAGACAAGGTTCACATTCCTAGAACTCTCAAGAGATCCAGGGAGGGTGGCAGACAGGTAACATCAAACATATTTTATAGTGAAAGCCTCTGAGGAAGTTGAGACTCACCCAAGCGCCAGGAGGAGGAGGGCCTACATGGAGGTGAGGGCTGGAGTCCTTCATAGTGCCATCCTGTTCCTCACACCCACAGCTGTAGGCCTGGCTGTTTTTTGCTCCTGGGCCCAGTCAAACACTGGACTCTGTTGGGCTGCTGTTCCACAACTCGCCCACAAAGTGCAGGTAAGGCTGCTAATCCAGTTTCTCCAATTGCCTTCCATCCCCAGAGAGCAAGCAAAGACTCAGCAAGTCAGGCGCTGGGTGCGCTGCACATTTGCTGTGGGGTGAAGGTCCGCCCAAGCAGGATGGGGTTTCAGTGTGTGATTTGAACCCTTCCAGAGGGACTCAGCTTTCTCTTAGAGCTTAACAGTGGGAACTATATTTAAAAGTTTTCCCTGGAAACCTCATTAACAAGATTTGGAAACTAAAACTTACAAAAAAAGATTCAATGATAATAGTCACACAGTCAGTTTATAACTATGACAAAAGCAGAAGCCATGTCTTCTAGTTTTTAAAACTCTTGTATTCTTTTAATAATATTATGCTGCCTTCCAACATTCTAGCATTCAAAAAACTGGTGTTTGGTTATACCTTAGTATTTCAAAAACTAATTTTAAGGAGCTCTAACTGTAAGCATCAAATTATAGGAAGTAATGCCTGTTAGGCCTTGACCTCTGGTCTAAGATAAGGGTTTCCTTTCAATCCAATGCAAGCCAAAGGGATATTTACATATTTACTGATTAAGAGAGCTGGATGTTTTGGTTGTTCTGATGCCATCATTAATACCTTCCCATTCTGCCAAAATGTTACAACAATCGATAACAGTCAGGCTCTCTGAGGCCTGGAGACGGCCAAATGTATTTACCAGCCAGGGCTTTTGTTAATTAGATAAAATTCCTGGATCAATGTGTAGAACATTTACCTATGCTGTAGTTAAACACATTCTGGACACCTCAATCCTGGCACATGGACAGCAAGTGCCTCAAGCTGGGGCATCCAGGGATAAGAACCAAACCAAAGGATTCATGCAAAGTTAGGATAAATGTGTTTACCCCTTAACAAAGCCCAACCCTATCTTCTTTCCTGAATTGTAAAACAAATCAGATTTCTCCTTTCCACAGCCATCTAGTAAACCAGTTTGGGCTGGCATGAAGACCTTAATTTACTATAACTATTATTATAGATACCTGAATTAGATAGAAATATTTTAGGCAGTCAGGCGTAGGTCCTCCAGAGAGTCAGGACAAAGGTGAAAAACACATCACAACTGCGGCTGGAGACTCATCTGATGGAGACTGGGCCTCAAGATAAAGACAAGATGACCAGACCTGTATACTTCCTCAAGGACAAACACTGGGCCTAATGAAGTCTAGATAGATATCAGTCACCCCAGTGGGTGACCACACACCTCTGGACCCACTATTTCCTAGAAGGATTCTTTGTTCTTTCCATCCACACTTGTTGCATGACTTGTTTCCCAACTGGACCATGATTACCTAAGTGATTATATTTGTAACCTTATTGGTTGATTATGGCTGTGGCCCTCATGGGTTTTGCTAAAACTCCTCTGTAAAGTGGGGTCCCCAAGCTACCCACTTGGGTCCCCTCCTGCCTCTCAGGAGCTATCTTATCAATAAATATCTTCCTACTCTTAACCTACGTTGTTCCTAGAATTCATTCTTCAAGTTTTAGAGAACACAAGCTCAGCATTATCAGACAGCTAACAGGTTGGGAGATATATTTTACATTTCATCTCCAGTATTATTTCCTGTATCATTAGCAAATCAGAAATCAAAATAGGACATCAATATAATCTCCTTACTGATAATTGAGATTTATTTTTGAGAAGCACCATGGTATATACAATGTGAAGAGTCAAAAAGACCCATAAATTCAATTGTTTGGTTGACATTTCCACTTGAATATCTCACTAGCATGTTAAATTCAACACATTTAAAACTGAAGTCATAATCTTCTATTTCCAACTCAGTCTTTTCCCAGGATCCTCATCTCAGAGACTGGCAATAGCATCTACACAGACGATCAAGTAAAAAAATTAAAATTCACTAACACTTTTCCTCCTTTATTAATTAATCTAATCCTATGCATCATCGAAATTTTGTTTTGAATATCTGTGTATCAGGCACTGTACCAGGCATGGATACTGATCTAATCACCTCCAAGTCCTGTCCAGATTACTTCCTTCACTGAAATGCAAACCTCTTAGTCCAAGGCACATCATCCGTCTGGATGCTTTTCAGCCAGTCTTACTGAACCCACCATACCTCTCTGCCAATGTAGTCTCTACTAAGCAACCAGAATGATCTTTTGAAATTACAATCTAGCTAGTTGTTGTAGTGTATCCCTACAGAACCCAGCACTCGGGAGGCTGAGGCAAGAGGATCACAAGTTCGAGGCCAGCCAGGACTATATAAGAGTCCAAGGCCAACCTGAGAGGGGTGTGGTAGCTCATACCTATAATCCCAGCACTCTGGGAGGCTGAGGCAGGGGGACTGCAAGTTTGAGCTCAACCTGAGCAACTTAGTGACACAGCAAGACCCTGTCTCAAAAAATAAGTCTATGGGGCCAGGGATTTAGCTCAGTGGTTCCCGTGCCTGCCTCACAAGTGCCTCACAAGTGCCTGCCTCAATTCTGTCATACTGAAAATAAATAAATAAAATTATATCAGAAAAGAAAGCGGGGCTGGCCTGGAGGTCGGAAGCTTAGCCATGGAGGAGGAAGACTGTGGGAAGAAGGGCAAGCGGGCTGTCACTTGGGTCAACACCCGGAAGCCCATGGTGCAGGGGGAAGAAGAGCAGAGCAGCTCCAAGAGGAGGTCCAAGAGGAAGAGGGCGGTGGAGAGCACGGCCCAGGCCGAGGCCCAGCACGCAGAGGCCGAGAGGAAGCAGAAGGTCATCGACCAGGTGGTCTCCATGCTGGAAGAGAGCCTCAACCGACACCGAAAGCGCATGGTGCTCATGCTGTACCACAGAGTGATGAGGAAGAGGGACAGCTGCGACCTGGAGCCCAAAGCCAAGCCTGAGCTGCAGCCCAAGCCTGAGCCCCCAGTCTGAGCCTATGGAGAACCCTGCGCCTGGGGCTGACAGAGCGGTCTCAGGGGCTCCTGCTGCCTCTGCCTCTGCTTCCAATTCAGCCTCCGCTTCCACCATGGACTCCACGTCCACCTCCACCTCCACCTAGGGAGTGGACCGAGGCAGAGAAGCACAGGTCCCAGGAACTGGGGGGAGGGGACAGGGGAAGGGATGTTGGCCTCATGGAGACCAAGTGTGGACAATAAAGCACAATGGGGATGGAAAAAATAAATAAATAAATAAATAAATAAATAAAATTATAATCTAATCATGTCTATTAAAGTCTCTTTCACATATACACTGGCTTAAAATTCCTCAATAGCTGCCTGCTGCTCCTAGGGAAAAAAAAAGTCGTTAATATGGCCTACAGACCCAGTGTGGTACGGTCCTTCCTTAACTCTCCAGCTTCATTTCATTCCACCTCTCCCCTTTGCTCTCCAGAGTCCACATACGTTGGCCTTCTCTCAAATCCACTTCTTCACATCTGTTCTTGTCAGGGCTTTCTAGCTGCTATTCCCTCTAACTAAACTTTCTTCCACCTTCCTTTCTCTTCATTCTTCAGACTTCACTTCAATCTCATTTACTCAGAGGCTTTCCCTTACTGACAAATGCCTGTGCCTCCAACCCTTTTACACTCAAGGTTAGATTTCCCAGTGTCTTGAACTCCACTTAAAATTAAAAAAAGTACTGTAATCCCAGTACTTGGGGGACTGAGGCAGGTGCATTGGCACAAATTCAAGGCCAGCCTGAACTATATGGTGAGTTCAAGGCCAGCCTCAACTACATAGCAAGACCCTGTCTCAAAAAAAAAAAATTATTTTTAAGAAAAAAGTTTTGAGACATAACTTATATACCATAAATTTCACCCATTTAAAAGTGTACAATTACATAGCTTTTAGTATTTTAGTATATTCAGAGTTTTGCAACTCCAACTACAGTCTAACTCCAGAAGATTTTCATCACACCAAAAAGTAACCCTGGACCCATTAGCAATCACTTCTCATCCCCTTTCTCTCCTCTCGTACTGCGCCCAAGCCCCAGCAATCACTTCGCTTTTATGAATTTATATATTCTATGTAAATAGGATCATATAATGCATGACAGTTATGGTTGGGACACTTGTGCAGCACCCCCCCCCCGCCCCCCCGCCAAGTTCATGCTGAAACCTAATCCCCGATGTGATATTTGGAGGGGGAGTGTCTATTAAGTCATGAGGGTGGAGCCTTCATGGATGGGACTAACAACTTTATGAGAGAAACTTTGGGAGCTCCTTGATACCATCTGCCATGTGAAGACAAAAATGGCCATGTGTGAACCAGGATTTCACTACACATCGACCAGAACTTTGATCCAAGACTTTCCAGCCTCTAGTAACAAATACTGTGACAAATACATTTCTAGTCTTTATCTAAGTGTTATGTGTTTGGATCTAAAATGCTGCTCAGGGGCCAGGGATTTAGCTCAGTGGTTCTGTCGTCTGCCTTAAAAGCACAAGGTCCTGAGTTCAATCTCCAGTACCAAAAATAAAATAAAATAAAATGTCACTCAAAAGGTTCATTTGTTCAGAGCCAGGCTTTGGAAAGTGACCATATCATAATCTGATAATATTACAAGGAGGGGATGGGAAATGTAGGAGGCGTGGCCTAGTTTAAGGGCATGGGTCACAGGGGCACGACCCTGGGGACCATACCTTTTCCTCTGCTTCTTGGCTGCAGTGGGCTGAGAAGCCTCTTCTGCCACGCTCTCCTACAGCACGAGGCTCTCCCACACTCAGGCCCAATGGAGCCAGCTGACCAGGGACTGAAACCTCTGAAACTGAGCCAAAATAAACATTTCCTCCTTTATGTTGATTTTCTCAGGTATTTTCTTCAGTGATAGAAAGCTGGCTAACATGATAAGACACCCAATCTATGGCATTCTGTTACAGCAGCCTGGACTTAAAATTGGACTTCTGTGATTGGCTTCTTTAATTTAGATTTCAGTTCATCCATATTGTATCATATCAGTACTTCTTTACCTGGAATTGAGAAATGATATTCTAATAGATAGTTTAATTGTATTTTTATTTGTCCCTCACATAATGGACTGACCCTGAAGTTGTTTCTACTTTTTGGGTAGTATGATGAATGCTGCTATGAACATTTATGCACATGTTTTTATTTCTCTGGATATATACCTAGAATGGACTTGCTGGGTAGTAAGATAACTCTATGTTTAACATTTTGAAGAACTGCCAAGCTGTTTTCAAAAGTGGCTACACCATTTCACACCCCCTCCGGCAATGTATGAAGCTCCCATTTCTCCACATCCTCATCAACACTTGCTCTTGTCAGTCTCTTCACCATCCTAATGAATTCGGAGTGGTATTTCACTGTAGTTTTAATCTGCACTTTCCTGAATAACAATGCTGAACATCTTTTCAAGTGCTTACTGGTCATTTGTACATCTTCCTTGGAGAAATGTCTACTCAGATCCTTTGTCCATTTTGGAGTTAGATCATCTTTTTTACTATTATTAAGATTTCTTTATATGTTTTGGATAAAAGTCCCTTATGGGGTACATGATTTGCAAAATACTCTCCCATTCTGTGAGTCCTTTCATGTTCTTAATGGTGTCCTCTGAAGCACAAAAGTTTTTAAATTTTTTTTTTTTTTTTTGGTACCAGGGATTGAACTCAGTATCTTGTGCTTTTGAGGCAGGCAGTGGCACCACTGAGCTAAATCCCCAGCCCCAAAAGTTTTTAATTTTGATGCAGTTCAATTTTTCTTTTTTTTCCTTTGGTGGTTTGTGCTTTTGATACCATATCTAAGAAGGCTTTGCCCAAACCACACTGACAAAGATTTACTTCTAGGGGCTGGGGATTTAGCTCAGTGGTTCCGCCGCCTGATTTGCAAGCACAAGGTCCCAAGTTCAATCCCCAGTATCAAAAAAAAAAAAAAAAAGATTTACTTCTATGTTTTCTTCTCTGTTTCATTGTGTTAGTACTTATATTTAGGTCCTTGAACCATTTTGGGATTAATTTTTATATATGATGTTAGGTAAGGGTCCAACTGTGGTCTTTTGCATTTGACTATGTACTTGTCCCAGGACCATTTGCAGAAAAGACAAACCGCTCTTCTGAAGTACGTAATTATAGTTACATAATTATTCATCTGGCTCCACTTAGACCATAAGTACCAAAAAAGGCAGGGACTATGCCAGTCTTGTTCACTATTGTATCTTCAGTACTCAGCCAATGTCTAGCTCTTAATAAGCACTCATTAATTCTGGGTGAATGAGTAATTATTAGCAACAATAACCCCACAATTCACAGGTTATAAGTACCACCATTTCCATATTACTAGGACAAATTAGGCAGGTTCTTGGTTTTTGACTCATGTCCTCATTCCTGGCCAAGAGAGGCATGAGCTCCTCTAGGGCAGAAACTGATTCTTCTCGCTGTGTTGCCATACTCCATCCTCTAAATTCACCTCAGGGCCAGGCACAGAGAATAGGCTGGATGGATGGGCAACTGAAGAACAAATAGTCTATCAATATTCTCCAAGACTAGGTCTCTACTATCTCCAGCCCTCTGGCCTCAGATTCTGATCCAGAGACACAATCAACATGTAATTTCCCTCCTCTCACATCTTTCGGGCTGTTCCTTTCCCTGGTGCTACCAGTCATACTATTCCTTTTGCCTAGAATGTCTTCTTCACCTCTTTGCTGAGCCCTCCCTATATTTTAAGCCTCTGATCAGTGCCATTTCCTCGGGGATCCCTAGGATCATTTTCCTGATCACCCCAGCTGGTTAGGGGCATCTTCTGGGCTCCTGCAGCACCTGCACTCTCCTGTCTCCAACATCAAAGTCTACTCAGATTCTATCATCAAGGGCAAGGATGAAGCCTGCTCACGTGTCCTATGTGCCAATGAGAGGACTCAGCACACAGCAGGTACTCAGTAAATGTTTGTTAAATAAACAAATGAATCTTGGAGAAGAAGAGCAGACAGCACATGTCTGAGGCTGATACCACCAGGTTTCCTTCATTAAAGACTGTTTGAGTTGATGAATGACTGAGTTAGACACTTAGCAGAGGCCCAGCTCCCTGCAGGGAGAAGGAAGAGGGGCAGAAGTGTTGTCTTTCACAGGTCTGACGTGAAGGAAACATGATCTCCATGGGAGAACAGGAGGCCTCACTTTTCTCATCCTGCTGCTCCTCTCCTGGCTCAGTCTGAACCTGGACAGATGTGCTCAGTTGCCCTGTGCCCTCCGTCTTGGGTGAGCAGTTCTTGAGGATCCAGTGTGGGCCACCTGCTTACCCTGCCAACAGGCAGGACACGCGCCAGGCCAGGCTTCCACTTCTGAAGAGCCAGGGCTGGATAAGCTCACAAGGGTTAAGTGCCTCAGAAGAAGGGAGGAAAGAAGGACAGAGAGACCCAGCCTCCCTGTGATGCAGCCAGTGGGAGTATGGAAGTAAGACTCGGGACCACCCACTTCAGTTACACTGAAGTCTGTAAAGCAAACGTGTCCCCATTAAGCTGGGGAATGAGGTAAGACACAGGGGCATGAGAGTGGCTGAAAGTGAAATGTGAAGAACAGAATGTGGTGAGTGACGGACCCTGCTCTCCTCTTTTGGCCGGGCAGCCCACCCCACCCACACTCAGCCGGTCCACAGAGGGCCAGCCAACAGTGCCCACACACCAGGGCTGCTGTCCAAGCACACGGATGGTCTCACACTGCATGGGGATTCCAGACCTGTTCCAGCTGGTTTCAGCATGTGAACCTCACTGGTTTTCCTGTGTGGCCTGACTGTCTCTTCAGTGTTGACTGAGCCCTACCTCTGCAACCTGACTGCCAACTTCTCATCCAGCAGATCCTCTTACTACAGGGCTGGCATGGCCCTTCCTCAAGACCCTCATACCCTGTCACACTAGAAGGGAGAGGGAGATCACACCCAGCTGGGAGGGGTCAAGGAAGGCTTCACAGGGAGGCAGCACCTGGGCCGGGCCTCGTAAGCAGAGGGTGATGAGTGCAAAGCATAGAAGGTGGTCTGTATGGAGGGTCTGCATCCACCGCTCTGCCACTGCAGATTCCAGGGTGTCCTAGAGGGAGGATAAAGCAATTCCCCAAGAAGAGCCTCAGGCTGCTGTCCTTCCCTATAGAGCTTCCCCGAGGTGCTGGGCTGGAGACAGGAGTTGGTTGAACTCAAAGAAGCGCCACACACAACACAGAGCCACAAGAAGAACAATATTATTCAGCAGGTCTGAGTGTTGTTCCAGAAATGAGTATCAATGTCCATATCGATCACATACATGGTGACCCAACCTTTTGTAAACCGTGTACATTTTTTTTTTTAATTGAGAATGGGATTCTATTCTGCTATAGGCTGGTGTATTGGGTAGGGCTAAGGGCCAGGACACACAAAAGAAGGAAGAAAGAGCACCATGAAGTACATGTACAGAGTCTAGGGCTGATTAAAACTCCAGACTGTTTCCTTCTGGTGGGCATCGTCTCCCCACCCTCACCTCCCCCGCCCTGGCTCTGTTAGCAGGAAGAACTGGGACTGGTGGGTTACATATGTGTTTCCTTAAAACCTGAGCCTGGGGCCACTCCCCCTACCCCACACGCACCATCTCAGTGCCCTCAGATGCCCATTCATTCTTTCACAAGCAACAACTGCTTCGGGTGAGGAGGGAAGGACATCCTAAGTCAGGCCTTCCTCACCTTGAATCTGTCTACGGAAACAGTCAACAGATCTGCCTTTTCCCCATCAGTTTGTCCTTCATTCCTCTGAAGTACAGCCCTAACCAGGTTATTCCCCTGCTCAGAATCCTCCCATGTCTCCCCACTGCTTATGAGATCAGTACACAAGCCCTCATCCCGGCGGGCCATGCACACCCCAGCTCCTCTAGAGTCACTGTCCCTCTTTCCCCATACCCCACACAAGTTCAGCCTCAGCAGCATCAACACATCCCCCAGGCCCAGCCAGCCAGCCCTGCCACCTCCTGCCTTTGCTCAGCTTGTCCTTGTGCTGTGGGTCTGGTTGTTTTTGTTCTTTTTTGAGACAGGGCCTTGCTATGTAGTTCGTGCTGGCCTTAAACTCACTGTGTAGCCCAGGCTGGCCTCAAATTCAATGGTGATCCTTCTGCTTCATCCTTCCGAGTGCTGGGATTATAGGCGTGCACCACCACTCCTGGCTTGTGCTATGGTTCTGTATGAGATGGGGCTGAGGAAAGAGCCTGTGCTTTGTTCATCTTGGATTCCGTAAAGGATTCCTTTACTGGATGGAGTAAAAGGAGTCATCATGACCAAGGGAGAGGAGGGAGGAGAAAAGCAGCCTGGAGACTCAGGACACACATGAAAAGTGTCCATAGACACCATCCACCCCAGCAAGAATGAGTGATCACTACAATTCTCTTGGGTCACACATAATTTCTGTATTCTTTGGGCAGGTATTTAGCTGCCATTAGAAAAACATGTATTAAAATAGCACTTGGGGACTCAATGACCTAAGGTAGTCATTGAGCCTCCCCGAGTGATGGAAGGGGGCTGCTTTGTAAACACACTATCTAGGCTGTGCTGCCCAGGGGCCGCCAGCAGCCTGGCAGGTAGCAACAGGTAAGCTCAGGGTGAGGAAGGCCCAACTCCTGCCCCCTCGCTCCCTTGTAATACAGCAGAATGAAGTGAGGCTCATCTGTTTCTGGGGCAATGAAGATGCCACACACAGCCTGCAGTTATGAATGGCTCTTATAACAACAAGATGACATCTGTGCTTGGTTTTTTAAGATTCATCATTGCATGTTTATTAAACTATTGCTCCATCATATTTATTTGGCTACAAAACAACTCCCAGCCCACACTTCCAAAAGTGGTTTATTAAAAACTAAGCCTTGAACATTAATACTCAAAAGCACCCTTGAGAATCAATAATAATGCTGCAGATAAAATGAAAGAGAATCAAAGCAGTAAGTCTTGGTGGGGTTGTGTGGCTGCCTCTCAATACTTTGTTGCATGTTCAGGCAGCTGGAGTGGGCAACACCCCTGAGGATTCGTGGTACCCCACACCTGACTTCCTGTCTAAAATGTGGGTATGATGGCAGGAATGGGGGTGCCTATAGCCACTTAGATCTATTCAAGGGGCCAAGGGGGGACCCAGAGGAGTCTGTAATTTCTCTAATCAATCGCCCTAAGCTGATACTCTATGCTGGTCCAGTCTCAGCACCCATCCTGGACAGACTCTGCCCTACTCCTAGCACGAGGCTGAGTCCTGCCCTGCTCAGGAACAAGCCTCAAATCCTACCACAGGGGCTTGTGGGACCAGCTGAGCCCGTAAGGCCATAGAACTACAGTCTGTCCCTGCGAGCGGGCCAGCATGGTGCCCTAGCCCTGCAGACAGGCCTTCCTAGCCCCAGAGCACCTCCAACACAAAGGTCTCTTCCAGCTCCCTCTTAAATCTCCAAGCCTTTCCCCTGGGTGCTCATCCACATCGGATCCACACAGCAAGCAGTAATGTGGCCACTTTCAGAGAGAAACAATAGGAAGATTCACAAGGTTTGGAAGGGACTCCAAATCACCCCAGCTGAACATTCATGGATATTTGGGGGGTGTCTCCCTATCTAAGACAGGTAAAGACTGACCTGGGCCAAGGGAGGCCAGGTGACTGTGTGAAGACAGAGAAATGACAGGGGACATTTCTCAGTTCAGGGTGAGGATTTCGTCCAAGGCAGTCACACCAGAAAAGCGCTCACCTGCTCAGCCCCTCCTGTGGGCGAGAGCAAGGCCTGGGGGTCAACACTCACCTGGTGACTTCTTGTACATTGTTGGTTCGGGCAGCTTCCATCAGGGCTGCATCTGAAGAAAGAGGGGCACTGGTCAGATCCCTGGCCAGGACCTGCCCCTCAGAGCTGCTCGAAGGGCCCACTAAGCAGCGGAAGTACTTCAGAAACATGGGCTTTAACAAGGGAACCAATGCCACAAGAAAGCTGATCATCCCCTCCCCATGTGCTGTCCACTGTTAACCTGACTTCCATCCTTTCTCTAACAGAATCCAAACTCTCCACTCCTCTTACCGTACAGGGATGCAGGTGAAGAACCAGTGCCTCATCTCACCCATTGAGCAATTCCCCAGCTCTTCCTAAGCTACAAAGCTCTGTGTATGTTTTATCTTACTCTTAACCATTCCCCAACCTGGTCCCACTCTCTCCCCCAATTTTACTTCTTTAGCCTAGTTTTGAATCATGATGTCACAGGTCATAAACCCAAATGGAAGGGAATGGAGAGTGGCAGGCAGCAATGTGGACCTCTCTAAGAATAGAGACAACTTCAACCAGGATCAAGACCTGCCTGGCTCCAACTCTCTGCCACCTACTCAACATGTGGCACCCCTTTCCTTCTCAACCACTGCTTCCTGGACTATCAAGCAGAGACAACAGTCCTTGCTCTGCCAGCCTAACAAGAACGCTGAAGAGATGAATGATGGCTGAAAAATCTGCAAATTCCCGAGTTTCAAGCATAAAGAAGGGAGACCCACAGCAGAGGAATAACCAGGCCTAACAGAAAATCAGCACTACGCCTGGCTTTTCTGGCCCAGGCAGCTGGTCTGTTGGCACCACCTTGCGGCCACAAAGAAAAACCACCAGATTTGGAAAAACTCAAGTCAACAGCAGGAGCACAATTATTTCATAGCTGAACACCAAGTGACCATGGTGCCCTCTGTGTCCAGCCTGGTTCTGAGCTACATTGTTGGGCACTGGACTGACTGCTCCCCAGCCTCATCAAGGAGCTCTCAGTCCAGCTACAAGACTCATCCAGTGAGACATGAGAGAAGGCTCACTAGGGGCAGGCAGTCCCAATGGCACACTTGCTTGCTATGTGACCTAGCCAACTCATCTAGCCCCCTAACCTCAGTTTCAAGATGCCACCTTATGCCCATGAAACCCAGTTCTGTTCAGACCTTGGTGCCTCCACTCCACCTTCTGTTGTACCCCATGGCCAGGTCTTCCCTCCTTGCCTTTTACTAACTGCTCTCCCAGTGACATTCTCAGAGAGCCTCCAGCTGCAAAGGGACTACCCTTCTTCACAGACAGCTCTACTTATTCTGCCCACACTCTGCAGATAAGAGTGGCTTCTGAAGGTTAAGGGAGTGAGGAATGAACTGAGATTAAACCAGGGCCTACTGGCTCCTGAAGGGTGAAGTCAGGGCACAAGTTAGCTTGCAAATCAGAAGGTTAGGACTGGTCATGGCTTTGGCCACTGTCTATTTTGGTAAATATACCCATGTCTCTCTCCTTCCTGAAATTCACATGCTACAAAGTCCAGCTTGGAGCCCCCAGGAACCTTAGGCAAGACTTGGGACAGCTTTCTCCAATTCATGCATACACACTGGCCGCAGGACATTTCCTATTCATGAACCTTTCATGACTCTCCACTGCCTTCAGAAGAAATTTTCCAAACCTTCCTGCCTGACATGTGGATCCTGTTCTATCTGGTCTCCCCTCAACCCACACAGACCACTATGCTACCCCCGCACACACCAGACTGACTGAAGGCTCTACTCTATATGGAACACAATTTATTTCTATTTACTAAGTACCCATTAAGTTAATATTAACAGACACTGTGGGGAAACTTACTAGTATTGTCAAAAAAATGGATGCATTTCCTGCTCCCATGGGACTCACGATATCACTCTCTTTTACTTCCCCTGCTTCATCCTTCAAGGGTCTCCAATCCTCAAGGCAGGCTTTCCTGACCTTGCTGGCCCTCTAACCTTCCAACAGCACATAGCACCACGCACCAGCCCCACACCTAACTGCCTGCACAGTCCCTTTGACAGTGTTGTCAGGACTCCCAAACACCTAACCTGAAACTAGGCATACAGAAGGTATCCAAAAAAGGCTGAAAATTACAGAATGATGGCATGCATAAACCAGCAGAGCCCTCAGAATCTATTTCAATGCTCTCATTTTGTGGAGTGGAAACAGGGCCAGTGAGGAAGAGCAAAAGACTAAATTCACAATGGGAGTTAAACACAGAACTAAAAATGCTCAGTGTCCTCATTCACTGTTCAAAGCCCTTCTTTTACAACAGGCCCCATCCTGTTGAATAAATAAAAGTTAAGGCAGTCCATTTGCTCCAAAATCTCAGAGGCTGGGATCCATGGAATCCATGGACACCATGCTTCAGCGTGTTCCTTAAGAGTAACTGAGAACCTAAGTGGTTGGGCTCACACAGGTCACCCGAGTCTGGTTGTCTGCCCACTCTCTCTGTTCAGCTCAGCTTCTTGCACCCAGCTGAGAGGCCAGTCTAGGTCAGCCACTCCTCCTGCTCCCATTGCTCTGGGTCTCCAGGGATCCAACTTCCTTTTGCCAACTCACAGGGTAAGATCACCTCAAGCCTGAGACCAGACACAGCAAAACTGTGAGACTGACAGACATAGGCCACTGAACTACAAGAGGGGTCAAAATAACAGTATTATAAAAATACCGAGAAATCATTCCTTGTCCCACTGTAAAGTGTGGAATTTGAGGCCAGAGATCCAAGTCTTCCTTTCTGAGACCATTGTACGTAGGCAACTTCTCTATGCCATTAAAACCACCTGAGGCTTACTGAAAACCTCTTGAAGAAGGAAAAGCCAGACAGCATATTAGAATAGAAGAGGATCACGCTGTAATTACATGTCTCGTCCAATACTCCCACTGTACAGTAGAAAAAGTGAAACCCAAATTGAAGAGATTGACCTATGATGCGAGAGTATCCAACTAGCAGGTTAGCTCTTCAGTGCAACACCCTGCCACTGGAACCATACGTCTGGTCCCTCCAAGACTGAGGTTATGCAGGTCTAAAATTACAAGCACACCCCGCCCCCCTCCATCCTTCAAAGATGCAGTCAGGATTCCTCCCCCCTTTCCCACCCCCTTGAACCCAATGTGGCCCCATAATCACCCTTGTTGGATGGATTCTTGCTGTAGCAATGAACCACCAGCGCCGTGGCCAGGGCCCACACGCCCAGTCCAGCTCTGTTAGGGAACCCATTCCAGTTGTGTCCTGGGAGTGTTTCTTCGGGGGTAGGAAGGCGCCCCCACGTGGAGGCAGCCAAGTACTGAGTCTCTCTGAGTCTTCCCTGGCGCCCCCCGGTGGCTGCTCCTTGCTCGGGGAGCAAGGCCAAAGATGTTCCAGGGCGCCCTCCGGCGGCCGCTCTCAGCCACTGTAGTTCCACGCGGTCCCCAGTGATTACACTCCGGCCAAAGGCAATTCCATGGCTCTGGATCGATGGAGCCCCGAGCAGCCGGAGGAGGAGCCGCGGCGCCGGCGCTGTTCTCTTCAATACCAAGGATCCCAACATCGTGACAGCTGCTTCAGTAAACCCCTGGTGCCGGCACCTGTGTTGGCCACGACCAACATGGCTGCCGCGGCGCGTTCGAAGACGCCGCGAAAGGGGCGGGACGGCGCACTACCTCACGGTAGTGGTAGTCCACAACCCTGGATTTTCCCGCGGTTGAAAAACGAATAAACTACACTTCCCAGAAGGCAAAAGGATAGCATCACAATGGCTGCTGGTTTAGCCCGGGGCATGTTGGGAAGTGGAGTTCAAGAGGAGGGGCGTGGCAACTAAAGACTTGAATCCCAGAGCCTTTTTCCTACTTGAGATAAAATACGCGACACAATTTCTGACCAGTGAAATTTAACTAAGGATCTTCAACAGAGGCATATTATGAAAGCTATGCTTCTTTTAGTTCATTTCTCATTTCAGCATGGGAAGGCTTTCAAAAAGATGCCTATCGTAACCGTTGCATCTGAAATAAAGATATCATTTATTTTCCTACGCAGGCTTCCTTTTGGTTGAAAAGTTGACTTCTGCTCTTATTTGTGTTATTTATTTATCTATCTTTACTTTTGCAGTACTGGAGGCTGAACCCAAGACCCCATGCATGCTAAGAAAGTTCTCTACTATTGAGGTACATCTTCATTGTTTTTTATTTATTTACTTTGAAACGGGGTCTTGCTAAGTTGTTCAGGGTGGCCTGGAACTTGATCCTTCTGCCTCAGCCTGCTAAGTAGCAGGGATTACAAGCATGTTTCACCTGTGTTATTTTCAAAGGGCTTTCACGTGGGCTATCTCTTGGGATCCTCCTGGCAACTATCTGCCGAACCGTTATTCTCTCCCAGCAAAGACAATTTCAATTCAAAGGTGAAATGATCTGTCAGTAAATCGTCTGGAGTAAAGGTCAGGTCTTCTGACTTTGAGTCCATGCTTTCCATGAATTCCTATACCCCAACCTCATTCCCTTTATTCCAGTTTAGTAGGCAAAAAGGAAGGTCTTCTTTGCGCCAGTGCTGGCTCTTTCTCCTGTGTGTCCTTTAGGTCTGCTTATACTTCACATTATTAGAGCCCTCTCCAACCATTCCAATTAAAATAGCAATCCAACCCACCCTATCTTTCTTATCTTACCTAATTTTTCTTTCTAGCATTTATCATCACCTGACATACTATATATTATATCTTTTTTTCAGGACAACATGAGCCGCATGAAACAGGGACTTTGTTTTTTTCACTTTTATATCACTAGCCCCTCAAACAATGTTTGGAACAAGAGAGACACTCAAATATGTCTTCAGTGAGTGGGTTACTCTCACCTTATTAGTATGGAGAAATTGAATATGAGCTTTGGCTTTAAGATAAACCTGGATTTTAGTTTTGACTCTTACATTTATTACATGTGTGGCCTTGGACAACCTCCTTTACCCCTCTGATAGTTAATTTCCTTGTTATTGTCAAAGATCATAATTTTTATCTTCTGTGATTGCTTGTATTAAATGAGATAATGTGTAGACAGCCCTTAACAGCTGTCCCTGGCTCACAGGTGGTCTTCAAGAAATGACAGCTTTCATTGTCTTCTCTGCTCTGGGGGTTCATTTGCATTTCCTACTCTAAATTTCCCTAGGGGAGAGGTGGTGCTTCTAATTTTCCCATGCCTTAGTGAGACACACAGCAATGGCTGTTGAATGAATGAATTTTTTAAAAAGTTTTCAATAGCCAAAGCTTCTGATCTTCCTATTTTAAGAGATTCCCAGGATGTGTTGTCTTGTTAGCCACCGCATTCCTTAAAGCAGCTTCAGCCTGTCTGGATTTCTGGCTTTCAGCTGAGGACAATTATAACAGGAACAACAATCTCTGAGGTCCCACTACTGGTGGATCATAAGACAAAGTGCATCTTAGTGTGCACAGTTCAAACCCCCTTGCCACAGACACAACCCAAGGCCCTTTTTACTTAGCACTGCATAATTGTCAAGTATGTATCTACCCATTGATTCATTTGCTTTTCACAGAAAATGTCTATGAGGGGTATAAGGAAGACATTGACTATTTTCAGTATTTGATAGAGATACTGAGAAGGTTAAATATCAATGTCTGAGTGGGATGTAGTGGGCAAATATGGAAATACCCACTGGAATCATCTGGGATGCAGAATGAAATCTAAGCCATCAGCAACCACTTTGAAAACCCTTGGGTCCAGTTCTAGCATTAAAAAATCTTTACCCTGTGACAACTTCCTTTTGATCTGCTCAGTAAGCAGAGATTAATGTGGCCATGGCCATGTGCTTCTAACTGTTGGGTTGGGGGATAGAGAAGTTGATCTTCATTTAGTTTGCCTTGATGTGACAGGTTGATATGGGGGTGGGATTCGGGAGGAAGCAGAAAGCAAAGAATCACTGAAGTTGTGGTTACTTATCTCCAACATGGAATTGGAGGCCATTCTGTGCCACTGATTCTACAGGCTTCAGAGGAAAACACTTTTCCTGAAAGCGCACACACACACACACACACACACACACACACACACACACCACCCCACCCCCACCCCCAAATATTTTTAAACAAATAAGTAAATAGACAATTGCTGAGTTTTTCACTGTGGAGAAAGAAGTTACAAATAAGCGAAGGGAGAAATCTAAAATGAACTTTGTGGTATTGGATTGGAAATAGAGGTATTGGTATAAAACTCATGGCTTTTAAATATATACACAGATAGATAACACAGAAATATAAAATTTTAAGTATAAATGGATTAGTAGAGTACTCATATTATCCAGCTCCATCCTCTGAGAAGATCTAAAAGCACTGACACCCTAAAAACCAACCATATTTAACACCAAGATATAAACATCATTCTCCAACAAACAAGGAACAAATTACCTCTGGAAAAATGGTTGGTTTCAGAACTGGAGCAAGGAAAATACAAAATGAGCCAGGAACATCATAGGTGCCAAAAAGTAAGGGAAGGCTCAAAACCAGACATAGGCTTGTGAAAAGAACTCAGGAACCAATATTTAGAAATGTTCCTAATGATCTAAGCTGGTGCAATTTGAAAAACAGTGATAGTATAGGAGGTAAATTCCTGGAATAAAGCATACACCCATGAAGTCACAGGGGTATAAATAATCAAGTAAATAGAAAAAAGAGGGATGAATAGGGAAGAGATAGTGATTCCTTACAGTAGAAATCCAATCAGTAAATATAGAAGGAAGAAGGAAATAGAGGACTACTATTAGGCAAACACCACAGTAATTAATATTTTCAGACAAGATCCACAGGTGATGCTAAAGTTAATGGACTCTAGGAAAAAGTTTGAGGAGAAACAGGATTTGTGTAGTCTTAAAGTATCTTCTCCAAGATATAGTACTCATCAACTTATAAAACTTTACAGTGCAGCCTCGCAAGCGCAAGGTCCCGAGTTCAATCCCCAGTACCAAAAAAACCCCCAAAAACTTTACAGTGCAGAAGCTTGCACTTAGCCACGTGACCAAGGCAGCCATCACCAGTGATAAAACATGTAAACATCACAAATCCTTTGATAGGATGCACAGATAAGGACACAACATTATTTCTGTGGCGTTACTGTCAACCGTACATGACCTCACTTAAAACATCAGACAAACACATATTTAGGGACAGTCTACAAAAACCTGACATAGTATGTGTATTAGTTTTCTACTGCTTCTAATAAATCACCATGAATGTATCAACTTAAAACAACAACTACTCGATATTTTACAATTCCTGTGGGTCTGGAGCCTAGTATATTTTAACTAAGTCCTCTGCTCAGGCCTTGAAAAGGCTGAAATCAAGGTGTCAACCCGCTGTATTTGTTACACCCAGTGAGAGAGAACCAACCAGAGACCGATATTAAATCCACACAGGAGTTTATTACCAGCCGGGACCCGAGCCAAGCATCAGACTGGAGCATCGACTGGGGGGGAGACAGACATGTTTTATACGCCTTTGAGGCCAACAGTTCCTAGGCCCCCCATGGGATAGAACTAGTAAAGCAAGCAAAAGGTACAGAAGCGAAGGTCCTGCTGTTAGAACATTTGTAAAACAATAGTTGATTAATTGTTATTTCTAAAGAGACTTTCTAAGGGGAGGAGGTTTTTAAGCTTCCTCCTTCTGAGTTCATCTAAAGGGCAGGCAGGTGGGTCAAGCAGCAATATGGAGTCTGTCTTGCTAACTAGGGTCTTTCAGTATTCACATCTGGAAGCTCAGTTAGGGAAAGCTACTGTTCCACACTCCTCATTGGTTGTATAAGATGTTAACTTTGGGGAATTGGGGTAGGGGATATAAGGAAATTCTTCATTTTATTTTTGTCACTTTTCTAAAATTAATTCAAAATAATGTTTTAAAGAAAATGTGTAATATACTTTAATTTCTCCTTCCACATAGAAAGATGGGGTTTGTAAGGGAAAATGAAAAGAAAATCACATGTACTAGGATGAAATGTTCATTTGTTCATTGATTCATTCAACAACATATTTACTGGACATCTACTATATACCAGCTACCACATTACATGATTCACTGGTGGTAACTCCGAAAAAGTAAGGTCCATGGCTTACTCATTTGTGTATCCCAGGCACCTTGTACAGTGTCTGCCACAGAGAAAGTGTTAGCCTTTTTATTTAATTCTGACAATAATCAGGACCCCCCCACACCACTGTCTTACAGACGGAGAAGCTGAGATTTATAGAGATGAAGTGACCTGTGTCACACAGCTAGTGATGGCTTAGTCTGTGTTCCAAAGAGCCTACTCCTTCCCCCGTATCATGCTACTTCTTGGTTTGGGGTAGGCCCCATAAAGTTGCAAAGTCATTCTATAATATTAATTGACACACAAAATGTACATTTAAAAAAAGGTATGATGCTTGAGTTCTCAAAGAAATTTCATACTTAGAAGGATGATGATGACTAAACTCTCAAATACTTTCAGGAAATTTTAGTGGAAATCCTTAGGAATAATCTTTTTTTTTTTTCTAGAAAGTTATTTTATCAGGTAACAGCAGCAAAAGATACAGTTAAAAATATAACATTCCTTTAAATATCAAGAGTGGACTGATAAAGATTCCATTATGGTTAATCTTTCCTAGTTAAAGTTATTTTCCCATACTGAAGATTGAACCCAGGACTACACACATGCTAGGCAGGCACTTTACCACTGAGCTACATTCCCAATATGTTTAAATTTTTATTTTGAGATAGAGCTTTGCTAAGTTGCCTAGCCTGGGCTACTTCAGCCTTCCTTGTAGACAGGACTAGAGGTATGGGCCACCATGCCGAACTCATTTTTTCCACTTTGCAATGCTGGGAATTGAACTCAGGGCCTCACACACGTTAAACAAATGCTCCAGTGTGAAACTAAAGCCCCAGCTCTTAAAGATCTTTCAAAAATTTAGTATAATGGCTAGTGGTTAGTGGATTGGCTCTGAAGACAAGAAACTCATTCCTGCCCACCCTGCTATATATTATCACAACACTATCTCCATGTCCAGTCTTCTACTATTTTTTTGGGGGGGGGGAATCATTAAGATGCACTGATTTAGTAGTGATAAATGCAGCAAATTTTATTAAGTATTTACTATGCTGTAGTCATGGTGCTATGTAACTGTCCTGCATCAATTATCTATATAAATGTTCACAAGGGTGCATATGACAAAATTTTATCAAATTTACACTTTATTTTATTTATTTATTTATTTTTGGTACCAGGGATCGAACTCAGGTCCTTGCGCTTTTGAGGCAGGCAGCAGAGCCACTGAGCTAAATCCCCAGCCCCAGTACATATTATATTTCTATATATTTATGTATATAAAATAACTGAGTAAAAAGTTCGTGAAGAAAAGAACACTCATTTTACCAGTGGGAGTGTAGGCAGGTACAACCTCAATGTACTGGAATTTAAAATATAGGAATACTTGCCCATGTGTAATATAAGGGCTGTTTTAAGATATTTGTAATAGCAAGAGATTAGAAGCAGCCTAAACATTTAAGTATTTTAAGTATTTACTATGGAGATAAGAAAAACAGTTGCCTTTGGAATGGACAAAAGGGGACTAGGGGTAGGGGAGAGAAATAGGGAGAAAGGAGAGTATATTTTTCACTGTGTTCTTAAAGTTTGTACCACGTACATATATTGTTTATTCAACCCAATCAGTCAACCAATCTCTTTTTATATATTAATATAGTATTTACTTTACCTTCTAGCATCTGAAAGGGCAAGTGGTTTTTGTTTTGTTTTGGTCTGTTCTGTTCTGTTTTCATTTTGCAGCACAAGGGATTGAAGCCAGGACCTTGCATTGAGCTACATCCCCAGCATTCTTATCCCTTCCCTTCCCTTCCCTTCCCTTCCCTTTCCTTTTCTCTTTCCTCTCCTCTCCTCTCCTCTCCTCTTCTCTCCTCTTCTCTTCTTCTTCCTTTCTTTTTTCATTTTTTGAGACAGGTTCTTGCTACTTGCCCAGGCCAGCCTTTAAACTTGTGCTCCTCCTGCCTTAGCTTCTCTCCTCCTGAGGAGTTGGGATCACAGGTGAAAGCCACTGTGCCCATCCACACTGGCGTATTATTTTTTCTTGAGTAGAAATACTGACATCTTGTGGATTTTTAAGACAATGCTGCTAAATATTATTAAAATCACAAAGATTTCACTATTCCACTCCACTTTGTTTCTCTCAACAGATACTCATTGAATACTCACCCTGGGCTTTTGTCCAATTTTTAAAGCTCACAAAATTTCAACAATACTTGCCTCATTTATTGAGCACTTGTGCAATATTAAGTACTGAAACATAGTCAGGAACAAGCCATGGCATTCTGGAGGGGAGTGCAGTCAATAGCAATACCAACCCAGAGTGCTAAGCACTACCATGAGAGAGTAATTCAGATTTCCCTAAGTGGTCCAGGAAGGTTTCCTGAAAGAAGTAACATCTGAGCTGAACTCTGAAGAAAGAACCAGAATCGACCAGATGAAGAATGGAAGGGCGATCACTAGCTGGTGTTGGCGTGGGTACTTGGAGAACAGGGTCCCACTGAATAAAGACAACATCAAAAATTCCAAGAGCCAGAGTGTAATGCCCCTCTCCCACAGCAAGGCATGTTTAAGAAAAGGTGTTGCTCAGTGTGGCTGAAGGTGAGAAATAAGGCTTAATCAGTCAGGTTAAAAAACTTACTAGGTTTTCTCAGTAAGTATGTGATGCACTAAGAATTTGAATCCAGGACTAAATGACTCCACCACCTCCTCTCATTCTTACCATGAAGGTTTTCCTCTGTGAGCCTCTCCTGGCCCTACAGCTACTGTTCTGCACCTCCCAACAGGGCTCTAGGCTGGGCCATCTGCCCTCCTTCCCTTTTTTATTTCCTTTCTTCCTTCTTCTTTCCTCTCTCCTTTCCTTCCTCATTGCTCGTTTTCTGCAACCATGGTGCTAGAAAGTAGAGAGAGAAGGCTGTTTGAGTCATAAGGTAGTAATTCAGATCTCAGAGGCACTGTCCACATTGGTTTTGGTCTGCACTTGTCCATTTAATAGATAGAGTTAATGGACAATAATGATTCTTGCAAAGGAGCCTCTCTACTCACCTATCTTGCTGTGGCAGTAGGGACCTGGGGTGAGGGTGGCTAGTGAACCTTGACATGGAAAGCTGTATCTCTCAGGGATGCCCACTGTCTGCTCATATGCCAGTGAATGTGTGAATGTACTTACTGAATGCTTACCAAGGTCAAGACTGTTTCTGCTGCTTGTGCTATGTTATCTTGTTTAATACCAATAACAATCCTTAGAGGAAGGTATTATCCTCACTTTACAGTAAGAAAACCGAGTGTAAAAGTGTTAAGTAATTTGGCCAGCGTTACCCAGCATATAAATGACAAAATTGGGGCTCTAATGGTCTGAATCCAAAAGACAGATTCTCAACACCTACAAAACCCCAGTTCACAGGAAAAATCCCAAAGATCCACATACAACTGACATTTCTGAAGTGTGCCTGAGGTATGAAGAAAGAGAAGAAGTGGAAGGATATTTAAAATAGTATGGAATCAGTGTGATGCACCCCAAGTTGGGGTGGAACGTGCACTCCCACAGAACTGAACCAAAGCCATAAACAAATGAAAGGAGAGGAGGAAAATTCCAGGTGGGAAGGAATTCCTAGTTGCTCCACTGCATGACTGCCTTTTCCTTGAGAGCAGGTGGGAAGACTGCCACCACCTGTGTGTGATTATGCTGGGTTCTGTTATGTCCTAGTATATAGAAGGTACTGAGGAATGAAGGAAGGGAGTGGTTTCTTTTTCTTGAACTAGATTTAAAGAGCTCAGAAATCAACCAGATATTGTGGTTTAATCCCAGCACTCTGGGAGGCTGAGACAAGAGGATTATAAGTTTGACCACAGCCTGGACAACTTAGTAACAACGAGACACTGTCTCAAAATAAAAAAGGCTGGAGATACAACCCAATGCAAAGGCCCTGGGTTCAGTCTCCAGAAGCACACATGCATACACATACAGAGCCTATGAGCCCAGAGGTCTAAGAGAGCAGATCTAGAGGGAGTCTGGAGCAGGGAAGGGAGAAAGGCTGGGTATGAGGGATTTTTGCATCTTGGAGAACAAGCAACATTCTGAAAATGTGATTATGAAATAACAACATTGCATCCATCAACTTTTGGTTATCTTCTGACCTCTAGCAAGATTGTGTTTAACATTCCACTTTGTTTACATTCAGATGAGCAAGCACAGTGCCTGCCCTCCTGAAGCTCTGAGTTTAAAGAGGAAGTCAGTAAGGGTAGACAAATATGTAATTCTTTTTGATAAACATTTGAATGGAAGTAAGGTCCAGGTGTTGTAAGAGTCTAGAAGAGAAAGCCACTAACCACTTAAATAGCTGAGGAGGAGACAGAGGGGAGAGATTCGAAGCTTCCCAGATGAAGAAACATTAAGGAGGTTTTGGAGAATGTATAGGAATTATGGAGTTTGTGGTTTTGAAGATGTAGTCTGCGATGGCTGGGGGTTCCCAAGGCTTTGAAGAGAATTTACAAGGTCAAACTATTTTTGTCATAGTACTGATATTTTTGACAATTCCCTGATGGTGCAAAAGTAGAGGTGGGGAAACCTGCAGGTGCCTCATAATGAATCAGAGTAGCAGTCCCCAGTGGTGCTAGAAGTCAGCACATGCTTTGCCACCACATGGTAGAAGTAAACAATTTAAAGACTAGCTTCTCTTTAAGATATCCTTAGTGATGCAAAAATTACTAATTTCACTAAATTTCAATTCTTTTAAGATTATAAATGAATCCCAAGAGCAAAATCTTTGAGAACTACTGTGTTGGATAGAAATGGCTGGCATTTCCAATAGAGAGGTGAGCAAGTTTCCAAAAGCATCAAGTTAGGCTGGCCATGGTGGTGCATGCCTGTAATCCCAGCCCTCAGGAGGCTGAGGCAGGAGGATCATTTTGTGAGTTCAAGGCAAGCCTGAATTACATAGCAAGACCCTATCCCAACAAATAAAGAAAAGCACCAAGTTAGGACATTGATATTGTTATTGTTATTACTTTTCTTCTGGGGAGGATCTACTGTTCTGGGTTGCCAGGCACTCAGGCTGGGCCGGGCAGAAAGAATAGGGTAGAATGGGCTGAAAGGCAGCTGGAATGAGCATGTGAGAAGCTTCATCATCAATGCCAAGGAAGGTAAAATGTGTCTACTATAGGGCTGGTGTAGATGACTGGCTGCTGAGATAGTGTAGTGGGAGTAGGATGGACTCCAGCTCTGAGACAAGAAAAACAAGCCAGATTTGGGAGTTAAGAAATGTACTCAAGGAGCTGGGATACGTATAGGGAAGACCTGAGAATTTCCTGGGAGTTGGAAATAGAAGGAAAGGAGCCATTTATTTTTAGAAGTCTTTCCTTTGCTGCCATGCCCTTTATGATAAAGAGCTTCAAATTCAGCAAAACAAGTTTAGATACATGATGTGTGCAGATTTTTAAACACACCTTCCATCAAGAAGTGTCCCTTTCCTAGTTTGGGAGACTCTGTGACTGATTGAGTAGAATAAGGCAAAAGCAACAGTGTCTAGAGTCAAGAGCTTAAGATTCTGGTAGCCTCCACTTCTGTTCTCTGGAAATACTTGCTTGTGGAATCCAGCCATCACACTCTGATGACATCGGAGCAGATTCATGGAGAAGCCCACATAGAAAGATACTGAGCTCCCGGATGGCACTCACCTGCCATGCATGTGACCCATCTTGTAAGTGGATTCTTCAGTCTTGGTCAAATGACCCAGCTAATGCTGTGCAAACCACTCCCGTCACATGTTACCTAGATGCATACTCGTGAGAAAAATAGTTGTTGTTTAAGTCATTAAGTTTGGTGTAAGAGTCGTTTACCTTTGAATGTTTGTTACACATCAATACATAACCGTAATGGCTGCTCATGCAGTTATGAGGAGATATGAGAAAATATCTGTAAAAATGTAACTAACAACAGGCTTTCATTGTGTTTTAGTCTGCTCAGGCTGACATAATAAGATACCATGGACTGGGTGACTTAACACACAATTTTATTTTCTCTGAAGGCTAGAAGTCTGTGATCAAGATGTAGCAAATTCAATTCCTAAGGAGGGCTCTCTTCCTGGCTTATAAATGGCCACTTTCTTGCTGCACCTCACAAGGCCTTTATATATTTTTGAGACAGTGTCTTGCTCTGTAGCCCAGGCTGGCCTCAAATTTGTGACAATCTTCCCACCTCAGTCTCTCGAAGGCTGGGATTGCAGGCATGTGCCATCATGCCTGGTAACATGGTGAGAGAGAGAGAGAGAGAGACAGAGAGAGAGAGGGGAAGAGAGAAAAAGAGAGAGGAATTCTGATGTCTCTCTCTTTTTTTTTTTGGTACCGGGGATCGAACTAGGGACCTTGCACTTGCACTGAGCTAAATCCCCGGCCCCCTTCTTTTTTATAGAGACACCAATCCTATTAAATTCAGACCCTTATGATCTCACTTAACTTCCTTACGGTCCTATCTCTAAATACAGCCACGATGTGGGTTAGACCTTCAATATAGAATTTTCAAGGATAAAATTCAGTCCTTAACAATCTGTAAAAAACATCTGACAAATAAATATTTTAGTAGGCAAAAAATTTGAGCCAGCATTTCACAAAAGAAGAAATCCAAGTAGCTAATGAGCATATAAATAGATTTTGTGATAGATTTTGTGAGTCATCAGGGAAATGCAAATTAAAATATGTTACAACTACATAACCAACAAAATGTACACTTCAAAATCTGACAATACCAGGCAATAGCTCCAACTATAGTCACTGTACGAGATACGGTGTTTTTGTTGAAACAGGTCAGTTTGGTCTTTAGCACTACCAATTTGTCAGCTGTGTTCTTTTCAATCACTATCACTGAAAGTAATTCACATCTACAGGGGAAATACATCAATATACATTCACTGTCTTATCTCAAAGCTATGTTATCTCTTCTGCTCTTTGTCAGAAGATAGTCCATAGGGATCGTGATCTTTACATCCAGCAGCATAACAATGATCCAGTATGGTGAAGGCAGCATGCTGATTAGGCCTGGGAAATAGAAGATGTCAAGTACAGTATTCTGGATACCCTAGCAAGACACAAGAATGCCAGAGGGTGGGGGATAAATGAACCCTGCAAAGATTTAGGGGTGTGCCACATTGGTAAGGTCTTTAGGAGTCCAATGATCCGTGGGGTGCTGGTACATTCTTCTAAAATAAAGCACAAGTTACTGTACCATATAAACTTATACTAAAGGAGGACCTACTTCCTTTCCTAGCTGACTTCATTTTGGTCATCTGGCCTCCTCACTTTCTTGGAGTCACTTTCTCCTTCCCAGCTTATCTCAAATTCCAAGAGCATCAAGCCCTGAAGATGTACAATGTGACTGAAGGAATTATCTCCTAAGAAGGACCAGATTTCCCATTCAAGCAATGAGGATTCCCCAGTCAGCAGAACCAGACCTGAGAAAACGATCAACTAGACTACAGCTTGACCCAAACTGCCTGACCTTGCATACCTCTTTCTCCCTGCCCTATCTTCCCTCATACAATCCTGGAGTCCTTCTGTACTCCTGAAGACAGGGCTTAAGATGCCTCTCTGGATTTCAGGAGAGCGCACATCATAGAAACACTGCTGTGACTCACTTATCAAGTGACTCAGAAGAATGCTAGTTTCAGAGGGAGCCCTAATGAAATACAGAGCTTTACGGTAGGCTCAGGCTGTAGTGGAAGCTGCTCTGCCATTCAATAAGGGCATAGCATATTTGGGATAGTATAGAGCAGATCCTAAGGTACAAGTAAGTTATATGAAGGAGTAGCTTATTTTGTGTATGTGTGTGGTCTGGTTTTTATCACCTACTTCTGTTGCATTGGTGCCTTTTCCTCAATTCACACGTGCAACGTTGTGTATGTATGGGAGGAGGTTCTTAAATCCTGACCTGGTCAATGGATTAGTGGAATTGCTTTTGCTAGCCCAAACTGGACAGCCACCACACTAATACTTCCTTAAGAGTGACCATAAAAGGAGGAGTAGTGATTAGTAGTAGACTTGATTGTCACTCTCAGTGCTGGGGATTGAACTCAAAGACTCATGCATGAAAGGCAAGTGCTTTACCTCGGAATACACCCCCAGCCCTTTGGTTGTCACTTTGAATGGAGGGGAAATAGCTCGAGGTAAGAATGTGCATAAACTCCTGGGCAGTGAAGAAGGATTTAGCTGGTTGGTTTGGGGCCTGGAAAGCTCGTGATTAGAAAATTGGAGACTAGGTAGCCTAGGGGAAGAATTGTGTGGATGGATTTATGGAAGTGGATACAAAGTGAATGAATCTCAGTGACTGGTGTTAATACCCCCCACTGGGCAGTGCCTACTATAAGTGTAGTATCCACTGCGGTGAAGCTATTCCTCAACCAGATATTTAGAAGGACTCTTCTAATAAAAGTCAGCCAGGTCTGTCATATATCACCCAATATTTTCACACTAGGCCCAGGAAGAGAGTAGCCATGGTGGCAGGGATGGTATGCATGAGCCCAGCAGCATAGGGTCTTAACCAGGCTGATACGGCTATTACTGCTGATGAACACTTGACAGATCTGCAGGAATGACTGATGCTGAGCCTTGAATGGTATCATTTCTTTAGGTCAGCAGCTAGGCCCTTAGTGGCAAGAGTATTACAAAGGAACTCTTTTGGTGGAGGGGGAAGTGATTTCTCCTTACTGAAAATGACATCTGCTCTTAAATGTTGGCCTTTCCTGTCCTGAGTGCCTTTACCAGCACCACTACCTATGATCCCAGACTGGACTTAGAAAATGCCTGATCAGCTGACATGGGATCCTGAATACTGCTGTTTCAGACCAAAGGACCCATATTACGCAAGAGCAATGCCTAACCATGATCACAGTGCCCACTGGTTCTACCATATATTATTTACCTGAAGGCAGCTGGCAGAACAGAATGGTGAAAAGGCCTATCAAAGGCTCAGCTCAGGTGCCATATTGAGAATAATACTCTGTGGGTAAGGTACTGTTCTCCAAGATGAAGTGTATTCACTAAATCAATAGCCAATATATGGAGATGGAAAAGAATTGACCCCTCTCATCAACACTTTCAGTAACCAGCTCCCAACTCACCCATCCCCCATCTAAACCTTTGACTGCTGAATTTGGGGTACTGGTGCCTAGTAATAAATGTGAACGAGTAATGGTAGGCACCACCTTCTGACAAGGACAAGGTAACTAAGAGCTCAGACCTCTGAGAGATAAAGGTCTGAGTCACCCTCCCTGGTAGGCACACTAGAGGAGATGAAGTGCTAGAGTGAGGATGCAGGGAGTGGCACAGTAGAGAAGAAAGATAGGATCAATTACCCTTTGGGAACTAGTTATAACTAGTGGCATTGAGGCTTGTTTCAGGAATCCCCACATATTAAATCTGTTACAGAGGTTGCAGCTGGTTGCCATCTTGAATAGGGTGGATTTGATAAATGGATATGAGTCACAAAGGGGATCTCAATGGTGCAAAAGTGACTACACCAGAGTTTGTGTTGCCCTGTGTCACATTTCCTTAGCTTCCTTTGGATTTTAGCCATTACCATGGTTGACAGTTCTCTGTGACTACAAATTCATCTTGTACTGACAGCATCCCACCACCAATAGGGGTCTACTTGCATTATCATTTCATTTTTTGATATTTAAACTCTATCCTCCAGTGGCAATTAAGATTTGATTTCCAAATAGAGCATAGACAACAGGAAAGGGCATGGTTTTACTCCAGAACTCTAGTCTGCACTGTGGTTTTCCTGTTGGGGCTTTGCAGGAGCTCCCCACATACGTGTAATTTCTTTGCTAAAGAAACTTCCTATATTATGGGGTCTTAAGACCCAAGTCACAGGGTAGCTCTAACAATTTAGACCCGCTGCAGAGGCTTGTCTTGTTCCTGGCCCCCACTTAAATTACAGGCTTTGTGGATTATTTAAGAAGTGGGCTGGTGCAACATGCTCAAATGTAGTATAGGTTGCCTTTAAAATCCAAATGACCCTACTAAGCTTTGTGCTTCTTTGTTTACAGTGGTAATATAAAGTAAAGCAACCTAGCTGGATGTGGTGGTGCACACCTGTAATCCCAGCACTGAGGAGGCTGAGGCAGGAAGATTTCTGTGAGTTCAAGGCTTGCCTGAGTGACATAGTGAGTTCAAGGCCAGCCTGAACTACAGAGCAAAGTGCTGTCTCAACTAGCCTCTAACTTGAGATTCTTCTGCTTAAGCCTCCTGAGTAGCTGGTGCATGTGATACTATGCTTGGTCCATCCTTTATTTTAAAAGCTACATTTCAACATGCCGTAGGCCTTTGACCCCTAGACTCTTACCTATGTTGCAGAGTTTATCTCTTACCCTCTGGAGTGCATGTGTTCTACCAAAGTATCTGGGACACTTGATACTTCCAGTTTACCAGATCCAATTAGCATAATATCATCAATGTAATGAAACATCATGTGCTATAAGTTATCAAGATGATTGAGCTCCCTTCTAGCTATATTATGCCAGAAAGCAGGAGTTTGACATAGCCCTGAGTTAAATTAGTGAAGGAATATAGCTTTCATGCCACATGAAGGCGGTTTGCTTTTGAGTTGAAAAGAAAACATTTTCCAGATGCCAAGGGCTGTATTGATTAGTTCCAATAAAGATATCACATCCAGATTGCAGCTTTAATTGGATTCACTGCCCAATTATGCTTACAATAACCCATAGTCATTCTTCAAGATCAAGATTTTGCATCTGCCAAAAGAACAAATTAAACAAGAGTGTGGCAAAATAAGTACTGTGCATCTTGCAAACTCTGGTGATGGTGCTGATCTTCGCAGTTCTCTCAATTAATACTATTAATGGTATTGGGTGGGAAGTTTTGTCTTCCCAAATAGCTAAATATATAGGTCTGGGCAACTACAAACTGGGAGAAGTGCTATCCCTGACCACCATTTTGGGAGACCAGCTATGTGATCAGCCACAGATACTGAGGCCTTGTTGACCTTTCCCAGGGACAGGAGAGGGGGTGGAAGGCTGCCCCCTTCCTTGTTTGTGCACAGGGATGCTGACACCCGCAATATTCCTGGGGCAGAAGAACATCAGCTGAGGGCTAAACAAAGAAAATTACATATCCAGGTATGGGGTTGTTATATTTCTTGTTAATCATCCACAGTTCTTTGTTCCTTGAATCATGTGTTTGCTACATTGCCTTGTTCTACTAAAAAAAAAGGGACTCTCCAGGCTCCCTGCTCTCTTTTGTCCACTAGAGGCAGAGAGTCCCCTGGTCCTCCTCATCCAAATCATCTTTGTGTCTTTTGTCTTTAATCTTCACTGCCTCCTTCCCCCATGTTGGGGATAAACTCATGGACTGGTTCCTACACACCATGTCTCATAATGACAAACTTTGAGGACTTCATGTTTCAATAATCTGTTCTGGAAAGTTCTATTTCTGGCCCCCTCCCATCCCCCGTGTTTAAGTATTGGAACTGGAAGCTGTCACTATGGTTGGCCACCACTCTGGGCTCTGTAAGCCAGTGTATTAGCAGACAAAGAAAGGTATTTTGTACTTGCAAGTGTAGTCAGCCCTAATTCATAGAAATAGCAAAGGCTCTCATTTCATTTCCTAATGGAGAAAGAGCATGTAGCTGGGCATGCTGGTGCACTCCTGTAATCCTAGCACTCTGGGAGGCTAAGGCAGAAGGATCATAAGTTCAACCCCTGCCTCAACAACATAGCGAGACCCTGTCTTAAAATTAAAAATAAAAAAGGGGGATTGAATATGTAGGTCATTGTGAACAAGGCCCTGGGTTCAATTCCTAGTAATTCCTAGTTCAAGTCCTTAAAAAAAAACAACCCAGGGGATTCACTGGGGCATCTCTTGGTGCTCCTCTGACCAGTGATAACCAAAAGCAGATAATTTGAAATGATCATTGCCTGAAAAGAGCAGTGCAAGAGGCCTGAAGGTCTGGATCACCTCATTGAGCCAGTAATCTTGGCCAACCAAAGTTGGCTAAACAAGAGTAAGGGAAACCCAGAATGACTGCTAGAGGAAGGAGGTAATAAATATCAATTATGACCAACTGTAATAATGGGATTTAACTAGGTTTGCCAGCTCCTTTTTTAGAATATTGCAGATGAATATCATCTTGAGGAATTAAATTTAAACTTCCCTTATTGGGGAAAAAGTGAGAGTATCATTTTTCTCACAAGGTCCAGGTATGAATGGGCATGTGTTCATACGGTATAAAGGAGAAATGTGCAAATCCAGTGTTCCCCAGATGTGCTCAGCCTGACTTTGCCACTCTTTTCTCTTGGGGCCTGAGCCATTTGACTGGTTTTCTGGCTGGATTGGCCCTAAAATGGCTCACTTCATTCCAGTCTCTGGTCAGCTCAGCCTGCCCTTGGGGCTGAGGACCAGGCGTCTGCACAGAATCTGTCATAGACACTGCATTAGGATCCATGGAAGCTCCAACCCCATGACTGAAACCACATAGGCTCTGGCTTTCCTTGTAACTTCCCAGAGTGGTCAGGTACATGACCTGCAAATTGTAAAGAATGAATAAGATCCTGCAAGGATAGTTTTGACCAATGGGAGAAAAAGCATGAGAGAGCATATTAGAAGGTAGGGGAAGGAGATACATGGCCTCCTTTTCCTCCCCCTGCTGAATTGGTTTTGGATGCTGTGGTTTTATCTGGTCTTCCTGGAGGGGTTCTGTGTACAACTCAGTTTAATAGACTAACAAAGATGCCATCCATTCAACAACAAAGCACCCCAGGTAACTGTTGTACCACCGCCCTGCCTGATGGCCCCTTTGCCCTCCCTCTTGCTTCTTTCCCAGCAAAATATCAGTGCATTTGCTTTCTTCAGGCTGACTTCATGTTCTAGAGAATCTGGGTTAGGGGAGAAGTATGGACAGAGAAGGGATTGAAGTTATTGCAATGATAAGGTCTGGAATATGATCACAGAAGAGAACAGCTTAGGTAGAATGGATGGCCAATCGATAGAATATCAAGGAAATGAGAGTCCAAGTCACTGAAATAATCAGATGGAAACTCTTAGATTTAAACTTTCCTTATTGGGGAAAAAAAGAGAACATCGTTTTTCTCACACAGGAAATGATGCTGGAGTGTTCGAGAGAGGGATCCAGTAGCTAAAATCTTCAAAGTAGGAGGAATGTGGATAGATAGTACAGGCTCTTCATGTCAGGCAAGTAGGGGCATTTGGGATTAGCAATGAGGAACAGGAAGAGCATGTAACTAACTTGTAGGCCTAGTGGTACAAGGGCAATAGGAGAGCAAGCCACTAGCTCTTCAGAGGATTGCAAAGAAAGAAGTATCCTCAGAGAAAGAAGATGAAAAGAATACTATATTTGAGGAAGAAGGTGAGGATGCAGAATATTCTGCTTCAGGGTGCATAGTAGAAAATTTTAGGAGGCGGGCAGTTATGGCAGACGGGGTCTGGAAAGGTGATATATGAGTTGAATGGCAGTTAGTGCTGTGGAATAGAGACTGACAACGTGGGTGGTTACGGGCACAAGGCCAAAGGGCCTAGAGATTCATCTGGATGGTCCCAGCAATGGAGTGACTGCCAGTGGAGTGTGAGCTCTTGTCCTGAGTGTGCAGGGTTCCAGCTCAGCCCTGTTGATGGAGGTGGGGAGTCCTCAGGCATGAAGGATGGGCCCTGCTTTGGAAGCACAGGCTGGCCTCCAGGCCAGCAGAAGTGTCCTCTTACTCTAGCTGAGTGGGTGCACGAGCCTCAGACGCTCATTTTCATATAAGCACTGGATGTTTTCTTTCCCAGTGAAATCTCAGATTGCTGGCGTTAGGCTGGGAAGTTTGTCTTTTCTCTGTCCTTCTGTTTCTTCTTCCTCTTCCTCCCCTGTGCCCTTCTTTGTTTTCCTTCTTCCCTTTCCTCCTCCTTTCCTCCCCCTCCTCCTGCCACCCTTCCCCCTCTCTTTCTCCCCTTTCTTCTTCCCCCTTTTCTTCTTTCTTATACTTACAGGTGTACACCAGATACAGAATTAGCAAAAACCAAAGGTCTCTGCTTACAGACCTTACTGTTTTCACCCAAAATAACTTGTTTTTTGCCTACTTCTTCCTTCCCATGGCATTTCTCTCCCAGCTCTGCAGACCCATAATCACAGATGAGGAGAGCTTTACTGGTAAGAGATCTTGCTGTAAAGCACAACTTTGGCTACCTACGAGCTGGAATCTTCAAAATCAGACACTGCCAGCAATCTTGGAGGGAAACCAGATCCTGAGGTGGTTGCATTTCAATCGCTGTCTTCATTCATAATCCTCATGGAGCTTCAACTGTGTAGCACAGTGGGCCAGACCCACTGTTGGAGAGAGGATGAAGGTGGATGGGAGGAAGGAGGGTGTGATCCTTCTAGTTCCGGCCCCTCTCTCTGTGCAGGGGGCTATGCTTCCTGCCATTCTCTGTCCTTCAGCTCTGCATTCTGGTAGGGTATTATTTTTCTTTGCTGGCACTTGGTACATGTCTCCTATTTCTAAGACATCACTGAACTTAGACAAACTTTCATATTCTTTCATTTTGCTTTTCATTCCCTCACCTGTTTTACATAGCTGATTCTTTATCTTATGAAGAGTCTATTTTTAATTTCTTGACATTTTCCTCATAACCTATTTCTGATAATACTGTCTCCCTCTTTTACCTTAACTGACTTTGTACTTGTTTGAGTTCACTTAGCCTGACACAGCTGGCCCAGACTGGTTCCCACTTTTTTCCAAGCAAGGTGAAATCCCCTCCTCCCTGTGACCTACCCTTTGGAAGGACTTGCTAACTTGTACACAAAAATCCTGAACTTACTGTTTTTGTACATTTTATTTCTGTTATTTAAGCATGGTACATTCCCTTCTTCCAACAGGGTAGATTTCTTCTTTGCTCAATTTGGCTTATCTATTATTTCTCTTCCTTTTCTTACATTTTCCATCTTCTGCAGCATGATCCTCACCTTCAAAGTTACTCTGACTTTCTACAAATATCTCCCCATCTTCTATAAATACTTTTACTTTTATAAATATTTTCTAAGTTTACTGTATATCTTTTTTTTAGAGGCATAAAGGAATTTATTAGGCAGAAATAGAGTGCAGGACTGTGTTTAATATATATCTTGGTAAAATTTGTTTCCCCCTCCTCAAGCCTGTTCCTAAGTTTTATATTCAGGGGCTTGATCGAAATACCAGTGCATGATTCACATAGTTTGGGCTGATGAATAAAACTTTAAGTCAATAATATGGCAAGCTATTATGGACTTTATTGCCATCTTATAATTCCTTTGTGAGAATTCCCCCTTAAATATTTGGGATCCTTATGAGTTCACAGTTCTCCTAACTGACTTGACTAGTTCTGACTCACTGTGGTTGTTGTTTCCCTCTCTGGAGTTCATGTGGTAACTCTTTGGCCACTCACAGCCCTGGTTTTAGGTTGAACTTTTTGATTTTGTCAGTTCTGTTGCAGTTATGTCTGAACATGTCCTTACTTTCTTGAATTGCACAAGATGTTCCAGGCTGCGTATGAAGTATTTCCTGTCTCAAGCGATAGAATCAGTTTCTTTCCCAGAATTTTAGTTTTTCTTCTGAGCAAAAAGTATCAGAGCCAAAAATCTGGGACTTGGGTGTACCTATTACTAGCATCACTTATCAGCCAGTGGAAGGTGGGTCTATGCTAGAATTTTCTCAGGCCATTTAGGTGACCTAGCAAGAGTCTCCCCAATCCCTTTGGGAAGGAATCAGGAATATATATATATATATATATATATATATATATATATATATATAGTGTGTGTGTGTGTGTGTGTGTGTGTGTGTGTATGACATCTCAGTCCAAGTTGTCTTTACCTTTACAGAGGTTGGTACTGGGGATCAAACTTAGGACCTTGCACTTGAGAGGCACGTGGCACAACCACTGAGCTAAATCCCCAGCCCATTTGTGCTTTTTTAAAATGTTGAGATATTATTATTCAACTTCTCTCCTTTTGTCAGCTGATAATTTTTCCCTTTCCCCACCAACTCTGATACACAAAACTCCCAAACCAAACCACATATTTTAATTATAGTAGCATACCCAATTCATAGATCTCCATTTTCTTTTCTTTTTGAGCTCTCAGTTGAAGCATTTGGCACACACTGGGCGCCAAAGTGTACATGTCCAGATGATCTGACTCATGGACATCGCTCACATATTATTCAGGAAGCAAAAGAAATGCCAGCTCCTTAGAGCAGCCTTCACCTCACAGAGGGCACCAACTTCACAGAGGGTACAAGGGTGGTATGTGGACAAGTACGTGGACAAGTAGCTCACTTGAATTTATCTCCTAGTTTTTTCTATCTCCGCCTTCTGATTTAAGTCTAATTTCTCTCTTCCTCTATATTTGCCCTTTTACCTGGTGCTTTGAATTTTTTTCTAGTGGTTTAAGAACTGAACTTCAATTTTTTGAAGATCCTAGGATACCTATCTTTTACTCCCCTTCTATTCCTCCCAATATGCTTATAATTTTGTTCGGGAGTTCCTTTATTTACTTCTGTAACTTTAAGTGCTAATTTATGCATTTAATTCTTGTTTCATTGCCTATAGGCAGTGTCTCTTGACCCCAAGTTTTTAAGATATTGGTATCTTTGCTCTTCATTTATCTTTCTTTCTATCTTCCATCTCTCTTTCTATTGTCTATGCTCCTATTTTTATAAATCAAGGTTAAAAACATTGACATTCTCTTTTGTTTCCATTTTACATTTTGTTCAATCACAAAGTTGAAAAGCAATGCAAAAATATATAGAAGGAGTGATTGAAAAATATGGTGAATGTTTAAATTGTAAAAAATTATTATAGTAAAAGATATGTTGCCAAGAATGATAGGATAAGCATTTTTGAAGTGAAGGGAGTATTTGAGGTGATAATCGCAATTTTTTTTTGGTTTTTTTTTTTTTTGGTACCGGGGATCAAACTTGGGCTCTTGCACTTGCCCAGCAGGTAGCAAAACCACTGAGCTAAATGCCCGGCCCCACAATGTGTTTTTTACTGTAGTAAAAACTTTAATTTAAACATTCATTATGTGCTTGGATCATCCCTATTGAGCAAATGTTATGGTGATTTCCATCAAATAAAAACATTACAGTACATTCTTATCCACCCACCTTGTTCACCAGATCTGGCACTATGTAGTTAGTGGCTCTTTCCCCAAATCAAAATGACCACAAAAGAGAAAAAGTTTGAATCAATTCAGGACATGGAGGTAGTAAACTGAAGATATTCATGAAAGAGGACCAGCAGAACTGCTTCAGAAAGTGACAAAATCATACCTTGATCATACCTTGCAAAGTCTATATCAGTTAAGAATATTTCTGTGGTATTCAAGAGAAAATTCAGCCCAAACACTTCAGCAACAAGTGGATTTACAGCCTCATATGATTAAAAAACAAACAAACCCCAGAATAGGGCTGGCTAAAAGAAGGTGTGTGTGTGTGGTTTTTGTTTGTTTGGTTGGGTTTTTTTTCTTTTTTGTGTGTGTGGTACTGGAGATTGAACTCGGGACCTTGTGCTTGTGAGGCAGGCAATGGAACCACTGAGCTAAATCCCCAGCCCTGTTCCTTTGTTTTTTTGAGACCAGGTCTCACTATGTAGTTCAGGCTGGCCTTGAACTCACTATGCTGCCCAAACTGGTCTTGAACTCATGGCAATCCTCCTGCCTCAGCCTCCTGAGTGCTAGGATTACAGGCATGTGCTACCACACCTCGCCTACAGTGTAATTTAAAGCAGGAGCTTCTAAAATATATTCAGGATGTGGGTCCTCTCCATCTTTTGGCTGTGCTCCCCAGTGTGTTCGGTTTCGGTTTTATTCTCAGAGAGGGTTGCTGTGTGTTGTGGTTTGGTTTTTGTTTTCATCTTTGCAGAAGTGAAGATTGAACCTGGGGTGCTCTACCATTAAGCTATATCCATCAGCCCTTTTCACTTATTATTATATTTCTTTAAGTTTTGAGACAGATCTCACTAAATTGTTCAAGCTGGCCTTGAACTTGTGATTGTCCTGCCTAAGCCTCTGAAGTAGCTGGGATTACAGACAAGTGCCAGCATGCCCATCTTCCATGTGGTTTTTATGTGGCTGCCAGCAACTTTTGGGGCTCCATCATTCCAGGTTCCTGTCTAGCAGAAAAGTAAAAAATCTTTGCTTCAATATTTCTAGCTAAAGTCCTCAAGCTCTCTGTGACTGAACATTTTAGGACAGTGTTGCCTCTTAACCAATCATGTCACAAGTGAGTGATTTGTATTGTTTAGCTTGTCTGGTGTGTATGAACCATCCTTAGGTGTGAGAGCAAAGCCTCCACGTAAATCAAATGGCTGACTGGAGAAGGGCCTTAAGCTAGCTAGAAAGAGGCATCATGTAATTCTTTACTTCTTTGTAATATTTCTATCTCTTCTCCCGGCAACAGCTTTCTCTAGCCCCAAAGCAAAGCCCATCTTCCCTCCTCACATGAAAGGTTACAGAGAAGAGCAGAGAATTGTAGGGTACATTCATCAGGGAAAGATTTTGAAGCAATTTTTTAAAAAACGGAAGACAATGGTTTCCTAGAACGGATGGCGGCTTTCACCATCTCCCAGGTTTCCCCAAATTCCCAAGGTTATCAAGTTTCTTGAGGCCATGTATTCCCAGCTCCTTTCCTGCTGGAGTCCCCCGCCCTTGGCTCTAGTCAGGTCTGGTTGCTCACCAGAGCCTTCTCCTAGTGCAGGTCTTCATCAGTGTTACTTTACTCACTTGTTTCATTTGAGCATATCGTCAAGTAACTTCCTCTTAGAGGATATGTTGGAGGCAAAAATTCTGGTCCTTGTTTGTCTTAAAACATTTTTAGTCTAATTCCACACTTGGCACAACATTTGGTGGGATATAAAATTAAAGATTGGAAACAGTTCCCCTCAGAACTGCAAAGGCATGATTCCATTGTTGCTAGCACCTAGGACTACAGTTTCACAGTCTCTTGCAAGTCTAATTTTCAGGTCTGATTTAGAAGTCATGTTTTATTTTTCCATCTTTGAGCTGTTTTAGAATTTTCTCTTTGTTCATGCAGTTCTGAAATTTCACAATGATTTATCAAGATGTGAGTCTTTTTCATTCATGTGTTTGAAATTTGATGGGCTTTTTTCATCTGTGATTTGTGTACTTTAGCTCTGATCAATTCTCCTCTATTATCTCTTTGATAATTTTTCACACTCTGTTTTATCTATTTGTATTTTCTGATACTGTGATGTTGCTAATCTTTTTTTCCTCAGGTTTCATGTGTATTTATCTTGTAATATTTCTATTGAGTTATTTTATTATTAGGCATTTAGTTCTAGGAGATTGTTGTTCTTTTGTACTACCTCTTGTTCTGCCATTCTATTTCATCTTGCAAGCTTTCAGATGTTGGGTAATACTTCATTGTTTACTTTTAGTAATGGGCCATAAAGACTCAACTGGGACTCAGTGAGCCTATATTGATTGGGTTCCTTCAAGAGAAAGGTTCCTTCTAGGCTGATCTAGGAACCATTCACCAGTGTGGGTAGGGCAGGAGTGAAGGGCACAGAGTTCTGTCTGTAGAACTTCCACTTATTTTCTAGTTTGCATGTGCAAGTCTTTCTTCCTGTGGCTGTTCTTGGTGTTTCTGAACCTTAGAGTTCTCTTGGTTTCTCAACACTCTCCTGCCCCTGCACATTCTAAACATCAGCTTCCTGCATTGCTTCACCTGTGACTACTTCTCTATCTACTTCCTATCTCCTAGTAGTGTATTGCAATTTTTTTTATGCTGATATCCCCTCTCTTGTTTTTTCTGTGCTGTAGGTTTCTATCTTTATTTCATTTTTCTTTCACATAATGAGTTTTTAGGTGGCAAAAGATGCAAACATGTTTTCTATCTTGAGCCAGAAGTCAAAAGCTGACTCTGTTGTACATGAGAATTAAAGGAAAAATAATAGAAAAGGACTCCAGCCATTTAGTATCATCTAGCTTTCATGTTTTGCTCCAAGATGAATATGACTGACCTTGAACAAGCTGTTAGTGGCTTCTCCTGGGCAATAGCTCAGCTTCATAGGTGTCCTTTTTCTCTGTCCTGGAGAAGCCCATAGAAGAAGGGAGGAGATGAAGGGACACGTCTAATAAGATGCATGCAGTATAAAAGTTGTGACCCAAGCTGTGATCAGGGCTCAGACATTTTACAGCCCACTTTAATACACATTTTCTTCTCCAGCTCACTCTTTCCCCATCTCTATTACTCCTGAACATTTAAACAGAATCTGCCTCCCACTGGGCTCTCTTTCCCAAAAATGTTCATCAGAGGACAGAAATTCATCACTGATTGGCTTTTTGCTCTTAAGATTTAGTCATGGTCTGGTACTCAATTGGTCAATGATTTAATTATGTTTAGGGACACAAGTTTAATGAATTATAATAGTCTTCTGGCTATATCAAGTTGAATAGTACAAAACAACTTTTCATTCTTTTTTTGGCACCGGGGATTGAACTCAGGACCTTATGCTTGCGAGGCAGGGGGCAGCACTGAGCTAAATCCCTGGCCCCACAACTTTTCATTCTTGGTACATTCTGAGCTAAAATATGCTCATTGTTTAGATTCTGGACATTGCCTCTTGCTAAGGAAGAGGAAAACTATCTGAAGAGTCCCACACATAGGTGAAACCAGCCTCACCCTTTAAAGTGTAAACCCTCAAGTTTATTTTTTATTTTACTTTTTTTTGTTGTTTTTTGGGACAAGGTCTCACTGTGTAATTCAGGCTGATCTTGAACTCACTATGCAGTTCAAGATGGCCTCGAACTCACAATGATCCTCCTGCATCAGCCTACCAAGTGCTGGCATTACAGGGATGTGCCACCACGCCCTGCTAATCTCAAATTTAGATGGCCACAAAGAAAAATTTGTGAAATATCCTTACTCTAAGTAGAGTGGATGTTTGTCCTGAAAGCTCCTGATCTCGAGCATTGTTACCTGTCGCATTGTGAATGGTTGATAGATATTCACTGGCTCAGTGAGTGTTGGGCTAGAACTGTTTGAATACCTTTTGCTCAGGTGAAGATTCATTCTGACTAGAATAGAGACAGAGACTGGAATAAATACTTGTGATCCAGGTAGCATCAAGTGCTCTAAGAAGCTGAAAAGTAGGAGGACCCTGTTGTTGACGGTTTAGAAGAGGTGAAAGAGCAATCATCAGAGTTTACCGATGTTCTAGTTCTGTCTGAAGCTGACTCTGGTTCTGAATTTTATGAATGTACAGGACATTCATAAAATATTATTTTTAACAGCAGAAAACTAGAAACAGCATGAATCCCTCATGCTAGAAAAACAGTTACTAAAGGGAATAATAATGTGGTCTTTTTAAAAATAGACTTTATTTTTTAGAACAGTTTTAGATTTACAGAAAAATGGGAAAGTCAATACAGAGTTCCCATATATCCCAGACCCAGCTTTCCCTTTTATTGATATTTTATATCAGTGTGGTACATTTGTTATAATTCATGGTCCAATATTGACACCTTATTCGTAACTGAAGTGCATACTTTATTCAAATTTCCTTAGTACTTAACTAATGTCGCTGTTCCAGAATCTCATCCAGGATAGAACTTTACATTTAGTTGTTATGTCTACTTAGGCTCCTTTTGACTGTGACAGTAGTTATAATGTAGTCTTTTAAACAATGAATATGTAAAAACATTTGAACTGTTAATATTTAGAAATAGGCACTAAAATAGAACATGTTGGAGTGGTAAAGTTACTGTCCAAATCACATATTTACATTTTTTTCATGTTCTAGAATACTATTTTATTTATAATAATAAATCCCAAACTCTTCACCTGTACCTCTCCCATCTCAAGTTTATACAGTTTTTGATTCACAGGTAAGCAAGCCATAGGTTTCCTCCAAAACAGTGATGGGAACCCACAAGTAGGCCCTTGGGGCTTCCTTTGAGGTTTGGTTGGATGCTCTAATTTGTGATTAGAATGACATTTCTTCTGCTGTCTTCATCTTTTCTCCCATCTCATCATTTTGAGATTGAGATAAAATAGGCATTTGTTGCCTCAAATTTAAGTAGGGAAGATTCTTCTCCATTTCTGAGCATAGAAATCTAATTCTCTGGTAGATTACAAGATTCTTTGATCTAGTTAGAGAGCAAATATGCCATAATTCTTCCTCTATTTTCTACTCTCTCTCTCTCTCTCTCTCTCTCTCTCTCTCAATTTTTCCCCTTCCTTGAACAACAAAGAACCCCTCCCACCATGTAGAACAAATCCATGTACATGGGTGAGTACAGGGAAGTTTAGGTCTCCCCTGGGCAGGCTTTGCATGGTCCCTGCTGGGATACTCTGCCACCGGGAAGAGTGGAAAGGATGTAGGGAACAGAGCTTCTGGACTGCAAAGGTATCTGAGGCCATTTGAGGGAAGTAGAAGTCTTTGGTGGTAGAGAGTGACGAGATGCTCACCAAATTTCTTTCCTTTTCTTCCTGGGATCACTTCAGGGATGCCTTTCCAGCCTCCCTTGCAGGAGAGTGTGGCCACAGAATTCAATTCCAGCCAGCAGAGGTAAGGCTTGAGCAGAAGTGATACATGCTACTTGCATATCTCCTTGCACGAGAACTGTTGGTGAAACAGAAACAACCATGTTCACCCAAACCATCTTCTACTGCTCAGCCCACACATGCCCATCTTCTCATATGTACAATTCCAAATGTTCCCATGAGCATAATCCACATGCCACCTCAGACTCTTGAGCAGGTGACAATATAGCCATGTGTAACTTCTGCATGTAGCTCCAAGTCCACGATCCCTCTGCAATCTGTGTCTGGTTTGCAAAATGTTTCTCATGGTCAGAAAATTCAGAGACTAAAAAATGTAGGTTTCCTCCTCCACCTGGCAGATACAAAACAAAATGTTAGTCTGTCATTAGAGCTGCTTCATTTCCACTATCAATTTCTGTATTAGTCAGACTTCTCTGGGTGGCAGAATCCAGGGAGTTTGGCAAAAATCTTGAGCCCAAGAGAAGATGAAGTTAGTCTCTGTGGGTTGTGGCATCAGTAGCATTTAGACATGGGATCTGTGGGACAGTGCTATTCTTCAAGGCAGACTAGGAAATGGAAATCTAGACAGAGAGAAATGAATCAAGAGAGCTTGCAGTTTATACTAACAGCTTCCAAATTCCTCTCCCGAGTGCACTTTCTCCTTGGGTTCTATGAGACATCTTTATATTTTCATAATAAATTATCCTCCCTTTTCACCTCCCAGTTCTTTTTTTTCTGGCTTAATTAGCGTGAGATGATTTTCATAATACCTAATTTAAGAATCCTAAGTAATATGATAATGTAAAGTTTAGAAACACAGGCCAGGGATTTAGCTCAGTGGTGCCACTGCCTGCCTCGCAAGTGCAAGGTTCCGAGTGTGATCTCCAGTACCAAACAACAACCACCACCACCACCACCACCACAACAACAAAAAACTAGAAACACAAGAGAAGAGGCATCTGCTAATGATTAGACGTTTTCACCTATTTCTTTGACCCAAAAGAATCGATTCCAAACTGATATAGTCCCAACTTGTCATGGTTTCAAATTTTCTTTCTCTTAAGGTAAGATAATCACCTTGTAGAAATCCCCTATGAAGATTTATAAGAGAGTGAGATCTTTAATTGATTGACATTTCATTAGGTTAAGAGATCCCTGCTAGAAAGAACATTTAAGGGCCGAGGATTTAGGTCAGTGGTTTTGCCGCCTGCTGCGCAAGCACAAGGACCCGAGTTTGATCCCCGGTACCAAAAAAAAAAAAAAGAAAAAAGAAAAGAAAATCTAACCCGGAACCAGAGTTTTAGGTTTAAAATCCTCACCATTATTCATTCTTAACTTTATCACTTCTGCCTTAAAGGGCAGAAATGTGCTTCTGGAATATTAGTTTAGTAGCAGATGTAGAATTTATTGATGGAGTGGGACCTGGGCACCAAGGAATAAATTAGGAAGAGATTGCAGCAGCGAGAGGGGAAAATTGTTCTTGGATCATGACAAAGGGAAAGAAAAAGAGGGAATGGCTTTGAGAGACGTGCAACAATCAATGGATGGGACTTAACAGCTGAGTGGATGTGAGAGTGAGGGAGCAAGGAACCAATAAGCACCCAAGGCTTCTGCAACACTGCCATGTGTTACTGTATCATTAAAATTAGGAGTTAGATCATTTTTACCTTTCAAACCGGCAAAAATTAGAAGGCTAATTAATGCTAAGTGTTGGTAGGGACGCAGCGATATAGGAACCCTCATGCATTGCCAGTGTCAGAGCAGATTGATGCAGCCGTTTTGGACAACAGGCTGGCAGAACTCATTAAAATAAAGATCTCATGTTCCTTATTACCCAATTATTTTCCTCCTGGGCATGTATCCAAGAGAGTCTCACATATGTCTCATTGCATGAGAATATTCATTGCAAGATTTAAAAAAAGAAGAAAAAGAAAAAAGAAAAAGATGGGCCAGGGATTTAGCTCAGTGGTTTCGCCACCTGCTGCTCAAGCGCAAGGACCCGAGTTCGATCCCCGGTACCCCGCCCCCCCAAAGAAATGGTGAGAGGAAGGCACTCTCCTTACCTGTCACTGGAAGGCTAAATAGGTAACACGTTGGGGATGTACCCAAAGGAGCACTATGTATCATTTAAAAGGAACAAACTAGGCATATATCTATATCCAGCGTTATGATGATGTTTTAGAAACACAGTGGCTAGGAAAAAAGAAATGAGTGATGGTACAGGGTGTTTATATAAATTAAAAATACATGTACCTAACATAGTAAGTCTTACAAGAAACAGACAAATAAAAGGACACACATCAAATATATTAGGCTGGTTGCCTACTGGTGGGGGTGAGGGACTGAAGAATGGGAATAAATAAGTAAATTAACTGAGGGAATTAAGAGTGCGACAGACTCAGTTATCTGATGGAAGGCAAACAAAAGACTTCAGGGAGGGAGGTAAATATCACCTAGCTATCACTGGGCCCTGGGGAGGCCTTGAGTGGCACTCATCCTTGGAAGATGAGCTTTATAGAGGGAAACACAGGGCAGAAAGGAAGCCAGAGAAGCCTTGAATGTCGAGAAGGTGTGCTTGACCATTGTGAAAACTCACAAAGCTCAGTAGTGGGAATGATGAGAGTTCTTAGGTGAGGATGGAGGACAGAGGAAGAAAGGATCATGGGAAAAGGATTCAAATTTCCTGGCTGGATAAAAAGAACAGATAATATGCCTCTGAAAGGTGTCCACGTGAGCCTACTCATTAGCATCACTAGTTTAAGCTGAGAGGATTTCGCAATTAAGCAGAGTCCACAATAAGCAAGATGTAAGTGATTGAGTGCACCAAAAGATGACTGTTAAATTCATTTTGAAAGCAAGAAAATATTTTTTCTTCAAGATAAGAAGAGTCAGAGATCCTAAGGAATCAGGACACCTGGCAGCTCTACACTGTGGAATATGTGGGGGTCTCTGAATAGAAATTGGAGACTAAGTTAAACTAAGTCCTCTACCGAAAAATGAGAATTTAGGAGAAGAGGAGAGAAGAGATGATGTCTGGGGAGGTGGTAGTAATTGGGAGGTGGTGTTGGACAGAAGAATCAAATTCTATACCCAGCAAGAAGTATCCCATGTGGGAAAATAACATACTTTCAGAAATTCTAAAATGTAGCTGGGTGTGGTTGCACGTGACTATAATTCCAGCATTCTGGGAAACTGAGGCAGGAGGATCACAAGTTTTAGCCCAGTCTGGGAAATTTATTTTATTTTATTTTTTTTCCCCATTAAGTTTATTGGTACATTTTCGGTATAAAATACAGTTACATTCAGCATTGGGATCTTGTACCATTACATGAGTTCCCAGTCTGGGAAATTTAGTGACTTAGTGAGACCTGTTTTAAAATTTAAAGGGAGATGGATCTCTGGGGATGTAGCTTAGTGAGAAGTAATCCTCAGTACTGAGGGAAAATATCTAAAATGGAACCATAATGGAACCATATCCCACAATGGTCCTCTGGATGCTGGCACAACTCTGCTGGCTGCGTTAATATGGATCCCTCATAAAAATGGTGAGCCCCCCCCCCACACACACAAAGGTGAAACTCAGCTCCTCAGGACAGTTCATGAGCAGGAATACACCATTCTATTTTCTCACCTTTCTCTCATCTCCTATTCAGGTTCCCCTGTGCCAACCACCTCTTTTTTCCTTTAGTCAGATTTTTATTAGAAAGGAAAACTACACAATCATTAAAATAGATGTCCTTTGTGATGGGTAATTAATTCACAGAGCAAGGTCGTGGTTCTTATGTTTTTGCCTTGTCCATTTAGGCTTGGACAGAACATTCTGTTGTACTTCTAATGATGAAGCTTTATTGAGTTCAGCCTGATGGACACGAGTATGATAAAAACACTCAGAAACTTCAAGATGAGCACATCTTTGAGAACAGGAATCTGCCTCATTCTTTATAGTTTCCTGAGCCTGGCCTAGCATCTAGCACACAGAAGGTACCAAGGCAGTGACTGCAGTGTCAATAAGGATTGAAACAAAAGTGCTATCTCATGCCTACAGTCAGGATTCAACCCACAGCCTAGAGCTGGGGTAAAAATGCCAGTGGGTGAATTTGGCTGTGGGAAGGGGTCAGCAAAACCTAGGAACCGAGAGGCCTGACTTTGCAGGTTTGGAATGTGGAAAATGGTCAGTGATTAGTAACTTCTCAACTTACAATGGATAAATATCTATAAATCAGGTGCTTATAAAAATTCCTAATGATAGTGGAAAAAAAGCTTAAATAACAGATGCTAGACCATTGATGAGTGTACATGATGAATATAAAAACTGCATGTACATGTTAATGAATGAGGATAATCTAAAAAGAAAACACAAACATCAAAATAGCTTCAGTGATAGGTGAAATTTTAATTTTTATAATGACATAAATGTAACTTTAAATTTTAAAAAATAATTCACCAAATATCCACACTATGTAGTCAGTGAACATTTATTGACTGGAAATAGCACTTAGGAGCCAATATTTGGACTGCTACTCATTCTAGGAATCGTTATATACTCTGAACAGTGGGTAAAACACTTCTCTATTTTTCAACTTCTTCTCCTATATCATTTTGAAGCTGCAATAAAATAAGCACTGTCAAGTTTATACAGGGATCTTTTTTGTTTGTTTTTTTGGTACTGGGGATCTAACTTGGATCCTTGAGCTTTCGAGGCACGTGGCAGAACCACTGAGCTAAATCCCCGGCCCTATCCTGAGATCTTGTTTTGTTGTCTTGGAAGTTAGGAGGAGGATATTTTGTAGTCCCAGGGAGATAAGTACCTAAGGACAGTTGGAACATGGATGATACGTCATTTTCTACTTTCTGTTTTCTTTGTCTCTTCCTTGATTCTGGAACACCTACTTTCTCCTTTCCTTTAGTCACAGAACACATTAAGTAATACAAATAGATGTTGGAAAGTTGCTGCCCAGTTTACACATTCAATATCTGATCTGATCAAGCTCTACTGGAGAGCTCCACTGTGTATAAGCTCTGGATAGCTATGGAAGAAAGGAGTACTTTGTTCAGTCTTCGCATTTTCTAAAGATGCCTGGCTGGGAGGTGGGGTGCCTGAGGGCTGAAACCCAGTTCCTACTTCACTCCCAACTGTGTGTAGTAGTAGGAGCTCCTTCACCAGGGCCTCTAATTTCTTCTTACAAAGATGCCGTCTCCCTGTCAGGCTGTGGTCCTCGAGGGCCATGTGTGCCCAGGGGAGAGCATGTTTGTCTAACTTGTCCATGTAGAAGGAGCCTTTTTCTGTTCACTCAAAGCACATCTGCTTAGCAGCTGCTCTGAGAGTGGGCTAGGGATACTCAGAGAAAGTATCGTGAAAGATTGAGACAACTCTGAAGGAAGAAACAAAGGTGGTTTTCTACAGAGAAAAATGGGGAATCCACAGCCTTAAGTAGGGCAGGGACCCGATGTGCCCTCTCAGTGCCCTGCCTGTCTTCCTTCAGATCCTCCATCTCTGCATTAGTTGTATCTCTCTACTGAGAGCCATTTCCAGAAGCACAGAAAACTCTTGCCAATCCAAACTCTGCATGCCGGAAGTGCTGGGAAATTAACACTCTCTGCAGCTGCCCTCACCCAGTGACTGCTAGGAGTTGGTGAAAATACCCCAGCTCCCTGTCTCTCTACTGGCACAATTCTGAGGTACATGCTTTGTACCTTCTACCAAATATTCCTATAGGATTAAGCTCTAGCTGTTCCCTGTAGCAGCTGGATTAAAAACAACCCTTTATTGGCTATCTTCTGTCCTCTAGGTCACTTCCCTATCTCTCCTGCAGGTGGTCCCTGTGCCTCCCAAATAAACTACCTGCACTTCAACTTGGCAGTCTGTTTCTGAGCGAAGCCCCACTAAGGAAACAGTTTGCCTGAGCCGTGATTGAGGACAAAATGGTACTGTACATGGTTCGGGGGCAATTTCTGGAAGGACTTAGACTGTAGACTGGAAGTTTAGACTTGATTTAGGAAACAGTTCATATGCTGAGTGATATAGCAGGGATATACTTTTCTTAGAATGTACTATTTTCATATTCAATTTATTAATTCCTAGTTTCCTCCAAACTGTACATTAGCCATTGAGTTCTGGCTAATAAAATCTTGCCTGAAGGCAAAGGCTGCAACCTCCTTATCTTTCAGTTGCTAGAAAAAAGAGATTCTAGGGGAGAGAAGTGTTATTCAGGTGTAAGAGAGATAAAATTCAAAACTATGAAACTGTTCCTAAGGCTTTGTTAGAGAAAGATGAAGGCAAGAATACTCATGAAATTATAGCTGTCATAAGATTTTTATTTGTAGCTATCCTGTTCAATATTTTATAGCCTAAAAAAAGGCCACTTGGTAAGGTTATTTGAAAAGTCTCCTTAAAAACATTAGGTCTTCAAAAATTTAACATTATTTCTGTGGTAGGAAATTTTGAATCCCAAAGCACTGCATAATAATTGGTTGTCATGGGAAACTGCATGACTGTACCTGCTGTTCACAATTCCCAAATGTATGTAAATAACTTAAATCCTTTTGTTCTGCAGAACGGCCTAGAATTCTATATATGATTTTCCTCATTTAGACTCAAAATAAAATTAATAAAGTCCGTGACTCTGGTGGACTCTTTGTCCTAAGACAGCACACTTGAGAGATTTAAATTAGAGACTGGGCTAATTTATCATATTTTCTCTGCTTTGCTGACTTTGAAACCAAATCATTCTTTCATAGAGCTATCGCACTTTGCTACCCAAGTTCAGAAATCTAGAATCAGCTTTAATATGTGGAGTCTCATTAATCAGTCTCACAGAGGATGCTGTATGTAAAACACCAACAGAATGTCAATTTTTTACTTCACACAGGAACTCTTTCTGCAGGGTGTCCAGACACTCACATTTTCCTCCAATCAGAGCATTTTTTGCCCTCTAGGTAGGCTACCCCAGGGCCAACTTACAATCAGAAGTTTGTTTGGTGTGCATGAATTCAACACACAGAGGATTTGATGATCAAATAGTTAATGGCTTCAGGTCAAGTGAAGGCAACACCTTCATTCTACTTCCAGGGCCAGAACATCTGATGGATTTCTTGGTCCAGAGCCTTCTTCTTCCATGGATCTATGGTATGAGTCTCTGCGGCTCTTTTTAAAATATATTCATCTTAAGCAACAGATTTCCTTCTGATGGACATGTTCTTTCTTTGGATATTTTAATATATTGAATAAGTCCACAAAGGCATGGGTTCTAAACTGTGGATTTTAGAATTGGATAACCAGAGATTCTTGAACACCAGAAAACTGAATGCAAATTTTATGTCTATGTATATTTTCTCTGGAGAGGATTCATGCCTTTTGTCAGACTCACCATGTGGTTTGTTACCCAAACAGGCTAAAGACCAACTGATGTAAATAAAGTTACATCCTGCTGGCTTGGGTCTCTGTTTGTCCTTAGAATGACGTTTCTGCTTTGATTCACTACGTGCTTTTAAAACATTCCTCTGGAGCACTCTTATTTCCCTTACTTGAAGGTTTAGAAGGAAGAGAGAGTTTTTTAGGGTAGCCATGAAAAATTTTGATAATTAGAGATAAATATGAAGATATTCTACACAGAGTGATGGATGTGAGCCTGCAGGGAAATATCTTGTTCACCACAAGTTTTGATGCACTTTAAAAAAATTGCCCTCTGTTAGTCTGGAAGTTCTAAACTTGATTTCTTTCTTTTAGTGTTTAACATGAGTAATGGTTAGAATGAAAAGGGACTGTTGCTTTAAAGCTAGAAAGGCTGGAAAGCATGTGAAGAAAATGTTCCAAATGCATCAGATCAAAGAGGATAGGTTATAAATTTGGCAGGCATGAAATTTTCAACAGAAGCATATTTACATGGATTCATGCTATAGTATTTACCTTGGGTGCCCAACAAATGGCTTTGTTAGCTTATTTGGCTTGTTTACTGAAGCCTGGACCTAGTAGTAGCCTAGAGTTAATGAGGTTAAGGTGTCAAAGGTCCAAAATCTCTGGAAGATGAGAAACTTAAAGTGGACCTACCTACATGTGCAATTTTCTCAGCCACCCCCATCCACCATCCTGGGAAGGCTCAGAGGGTACTCCATTCTCCATGACATTGAGTTGTGTATAGTAAAGCCGGAGATGTTAATGGGAGATCCACCTGAGACCTGGAATTCCTGATATCAGTGGGAGTAACAGGATTCTGGACGAGGAGAGGCTAGGTGGGGGCTCTTAATTTTAGAGTCAAGGTAAGTGAATTACCATAAAATGTTTCAGGGACAGAAGGGCTATCAGAGTGTTTTAACTTTCAGATATTTGTAGTAGCAACTAATAGATCATGAGATTCTTAGGAATGAGCAGATGGGCAGTCTACAAAGGTGTGACTTTCTTTACATGCCTGGAAAACAGAAACCCAGCTCAAGTCACCATGGTGGGAATTTACTGCCTCATACCCAACTATGAAACTAAGCCAGTTCATAAGCCTACAGCCCGTGGACTGAGAACAAGACTGGATTCCTTTAAGGAAGGACCTTGCAATGTGGCCATAAGTATATATTATAAATTATCCTTCAAGCCTCCCCTAGAAAACCTCTTGTTAAGGTAATTATGCCTTGCTAGGAAAATGTCCAAACATTCTGGAAGTTTTTAGGTACTGGCTCTGTGTTGATGCTATTCACTGAGGGTACAAAATGTCACCCTGATCTGTTGGTCAGAATGAGGGCTTGTGGAAGTCATTTGATAAATAGAGTATTGACTTCAGCCCATCTGCTTGGTGGGTTCAATGGATCCAGCTATTTTCCTAGTTCTGCATATATAAAGTAGACATACTTTTTAATTGTCTGAATTCTCCCACTGGTTACTTTATTCATTGCTTATTGTATCTTTCTCAAGCTAGCCTGTGTAGCTGGGCATATAAGAATTGGCAAAGAATGTGAAGATACTCATGTCCACAAAAATGGCCAGCAGTCATTAGCTGTGGATAAGTTACTCAATAATCAGTGGGCAAGATAGTCATGTCGATGTCAATTAGCCTCTTTTCTCAGCCACCCAGTACTTGCTCAATGGGACAGGTACAAAGTGGTATGGTGGAAGAGACAGATGCTATGTTCACGCTTAACAACATGTGTATTCACTCACCTACACTAATTTGGCTACCAGCTCTGGTGTGTACCCAGTTGCCAACAGCAGAAGTCAACACAGAGCCCACAAGATGGCATCATTCCCTGGCAGGAGAAGCCAGGCATCTGCTGATCAATTGATTTCGTAGGAACCCTTCCTTCATTGAGGACAGAAAATATCCCCATGGGAATAGATGTATTTCCAGATTTTTCTTTCTTGCTCCCAAAGTCTCTGTTAGAGTCATCATTCAAAGGTTTACAAAGAATACTACCTTTACTACTATGGCATTCCTCCCGTAAAGCATTACTACTGACCAAAAAGCTAATTTTAGAATGTAAGAGGAGTGGCAATGGGCTTGTACATGAATTTATTAGTTTTATGATATATTTTATTACCTAGAAATAGCCCAACAGAACCACAGAATGACCTACCGAAGGCTCAGTTATGTGGCCAGCAGGAGGAATGCACTCTAACAATTTGGAACCTATATGTACTTTATTTTTAAATTTTTTCTTTTTTCTTTAAGCAGTACATACTTTAAACAAACAACCAATACATAAGGAGACACATAAGTATAGGAAGGAAGAGGATAGGGCTAGGAGTGATTCCTCTACAGATACATCTATTCATACAGTGAAAGAATATTTTCTTCTTGTTCCCACAACTTGGTTATGGTATGTTTAAAAGTCTTAGTTTTTATTTATTATTTATTTATTTATTTATTTATTTCGTATTGGGGATTGAACTAAGGTCCTTGCGCTTGTGAGGCAGGTGGTGGAACCATTGAGCTAAATCCCCGGCCCAAAAGTCTTAGTTTTTGAAGGAGAAAATGCTTTCCAACAGGAAGTGCAGTCATGTTCTTCATAAGTTCATAAGTTGGAAGCTGAGACTCCAGGTCGACATTTTGTTCCCTTCATGCCACTGAGCCAGCAGGCAATGTGGGCTACTCTGTGGTTAGGATAACAAATTCTGATTATTAAGGGGCAAGTGTAGTGTTGAATGCTTTAGAACAACATTATCCAAATAAGCAATAAGGAGAAATTCTAATTTTGAGTTACCTCCAGTAACCTAGATAATTTATTTTAAATTGACTTTACTATCCAGGAACATGTGGTCTAACATGTAAAATGTGCAGAAGTGGAAATCACCTTTTCTTATCTTTGGTCCAAGGAAACCTCATAAAATGTCAGTCAAGCCCAGGGGTAAAAACAGAAAACTCAATCTTTTTATGGGTCATACTGAAAAGACACAAGGAGTGGACTGGCTCAGTTTATGATTACTTCCTGAAATGATAAAGACTTCTGAAACAAAAGCAGCTCAGATATGAAGTCAAATCAGGGAGAACTCAAAGGTAAGTACTCAGGTTTACCACAAATACTCAGTCTCATCCTCTGGACCCCCCTACCATTTTCATGGTCTGTTGTACTCCAGATTCAGGTAAAATGATGCCAGATTGTGGTGGAAAATAGGATGGATTTAAAGATGACCATAAGATTATGTTGTTTAGTCAAAGTTCCATGCAAGAAGAAATGGAAAACACCAGAAAGAAGCAGTTCCTGGACTTTCCCTTTTAAGTTTATAGACTATATTTTCCAAAGGAGAAACTAAAAAGCAAAGTGTTTTCTTTAAATGCACTCAGTCATGGGGCAAGTTGGACAAAACAAACAGTCATGCCATTGAGGAATTTTCTGTTGGAACTTACCTAAAGTTAAAGGGGTCCAGGATGCAGGTGTAAATATGTTTGGGGTTCGGACTCTAGAATGGTGTGGTTACAGTAAGCAGCACAGAAATGATGCACAAAAAAGCAGCTAATGCTCACAGCTTAGGACAACATTGTCGTATTGGAAAGCCTTGTTCAACTAGCAGATGACAGTTTTAGACTTACCGGGTGCCACCTTTTGATCCCAACTTAGTGCTAATGGCTCAGATAATATTTCCTACCTGGACTTTCATTTTGTTGATAGTTACTCCTTCTTTACATTTCATGGGACAAGACCACTGGAATAGAGATATGACTAGAGTCTGTTAGAGATTGTGGCTCTTAAAGATTCTTTTTTCTTTTCTCTTTTCATTTTGTGCTGCTAGGGTTTAAGCCCAGGATCTCACATATGCCAGACAAGTGTCCTACCACTGAGCTATACTTCTAGCCCTTTTTATTTTATTTTGAGACAGTGACTCCCAAAGTTGGCTAGGTTGGCCTTGAACTTGTGCTCTTCCTTCCAACTGGCTGGGATTACAGATGTGCCACCATGTCTGGCAAGAAGATTAAAAAAATTATAAAGTTAAGTAAAAGCCACAAAATTTAATTCATCATAGGTCAATCACTGTGTATTCCTTATGCATGTCTCACATATTAGTTCTGTGACAGGAAAATATGAAATTTCACGCTGAACAAGAAGTCTGTGCTGTGGGCCCTGGGCAGCCTCCAGCATGTTCTGGTTACTCAGTGAGTGGGCCAAGGGACACTATTCTTTCTTTAAAGGTGACCTGCCAGGCAGACCTGGGCCTGGCTGAGGTTGCTGCCTGATTAGTATGTGGGCTGTAATGAAGATGTGGGGGAAATGCACCCTAACTAAAAGAGGACCTGGAATCAAATGAAAAATGTTACATTGAATGTAAAAGGGTAGAGGAAAAATGAAAGCAACAAGCAAACAAAACCAGAATAAGCAATTTAATGGTTTCCTCGGAATAGCTCTTGGTGTCTTGTACTGGGTGTACTGCAACAGAATTAGCAGAGCTGTAAGACAATTCCATCAAAACCAACAGCTTTCAGTTCAATGCGTTCCATTATTACCTTACAGGAGCTTTTCAGCTTTGTACTATGGGAAAGTGTTGCTCAGTTTATAGAGGCTCTCACACCAAGCCACAGTGGGAGAGGAAATGTACATTTTGGGCAATTTACTCCACATCTTTTTCTCAACAAATAGCTACTCACCCACCATAATTTAATGGAAAGGCTCAGACTTTGTCATCAGTCTTCTTAGGAGTTTCTATTAAAGAATATGTTTTTGGTCCACATGGAGTTGAAGTGCTGATTCTAGGCTGTGAGGTGTTTCAAAATGACACGTTCTTTAAAAGGGCAAGGAAAAAACAATGTTACCTTTAAAAATTAAAAAAAAAATGCTAGCAATTTCCACTGCTTCTCCGACAGCTCAGATGAGTCTGAGTCTGCCGTGGAGGTGCTGCTGGTGAAGCCAGCACAAAATACTAGAGGGGGGTTCTCCCTACCAGAAGCCCCCAAGGCAGAAAACGATGGGCCTCCAGTCCACTGCTGAAGAGTATCAGGTGCCTAAAAGGAAAGGACTACTGTCCTAAAATAGAGGTCAGAGCCCAGGCTCAGGGACATGGGCCTTTTCTATTCAGCCAAGCTCTAAACTCCCTGCTATACAGAAAGGTCAGAAAGATCTGCTGGACCCAGGTGAAAGGAGCTATGAAAACTACTAGTATGTCAAAGGTCAGGGGAGTCAGGAGGCCTGATTCCGGCAGAATGGTGTGATTCTGCAGTAATGTAAGCAAGAGGTGAGGGTACCTGAACCAAGCAGGTGGCAGTGGTGATGGAGGTCTGAGACTGGGGCTGTCTATGAAATGTTCTAGGAGGAAAACAGGACTGGTCAGACTGAGGGTGTGGTTAGAAAACAGGGTGGTGAACCTTGAGATTTCAAAAACAGGCTAATTTCAAGTTCCAGTTAAACTCTCGGATATTTGTTATTCTGAAATTTCTCTGGAAAATAGAAGCACTTCAGATACAGAAAATAAGAACTCAAAGAATGATTCCAGGGGAACTTTGAACTTTCCCAAGGTACTTTTGCAAACTTTTAAAATTCACATCAGGACTTACTGGAAACAGGGTGGTCAGGTAAATAGGCCAGCAGAGGAAAGATGCTACCCAACATTCAGATCAAATGATTTCCACCAGATAGTGGTTAAAAAAAACCCAACTAGGTAGATTTCATCAAGAGCCATAACACCAATTAACATATGATTAGAATACAGGTTTCACAAAGTAACTTTGGGCAGTGAAAGAATCCATTGATTTCCAGGGCCAGATATCCTTCAGGAGTGATGAAATATAAGCACAAAGGGGCACCTTGATGACCAGAGAAGCTCCAGGTCTAGCCAGCAAAGGCCCTTTTCACAAAGGGCAGCACCCAGGGTGCCAAGCCTGCTCAGAGCTCAGGGCTGGTAGCCCAAGGCACAAACACCCAGAGATGTGAGCAAATAGTTGCCCATCTCAACAGCTAAAACAACCTAGACTTTTTTGGGTTGGAATTTCCAACAGAGAGGAAAGGAACTAAAGAACAATATCCTTGGGGTCATTTAGGTGCTGCAGCAATTGCTGTTAGGTGGAGGGGATTCCAGCAGGGAGTCCAGAGGAAGAGGTCCAAGATTCTTTCAGCCTGACTGAGTGTTGTACAGTGGGGCTAGAAAGGTCTGGTCTGAGAAGTATGTGTTCTGAAACATTTCTTTCCTTCCCAGGCACACAATAGGCCCAGCATGGCTCCTTCTCCTCCCTGGTCTCCTGGTCCTGCTGCTCTCTGCTGAGCAGAGCCCTCTCCCACTTCCTGATTGTCCATTTTCTTCAGAGTAGAGCAGATATAAAAGGGAAGGGCAAAGGTCTGACTGCTTCCCATCTGGGTTAGTTACTTTTCTCTCATTGTTGAGACAAAATATCTGACACCTAAAGTTAGGGGGGAAGGGATTTATTTGGCTTACAGTTGGTAGAGGATCCAGTCCATAATTGGCTGGCTCCAAGGCAGGGATTGCAAACAGGCATGGCAGAAGAGAAACAATATGGTGCGTACAAGGCAGCAAAGGTAACAAGGGAGTTTAACAGCATCTTTCTGCCCCTTTTACCTTATTCAGACCACCAGGATTAGGGTGGTGCCAGATTCATCACTCACAGGTAGTCGTTTAGTAATCACATGCCCTTAACTCCAGCATCATACATTCCAGATGAAAAAGAAAGTCCTTCATCCGCATGAAGCTTTGGGGTGAGGGAGATATCTAAACACAAACCATAACACCATGTCTGTTACAGCATACATCAGAAAGCACAAGGAGTAGACTCTTTCTTGGTTCAGTTACTGCTTTTTCCCCCTACATTAGAATCTCCTAATTGAACTATAAGATTAAGTGACTTATTGAAACTTTCTAGCTAGTGTGACATATGTTCTGTGTTTAAGTCCTTCAGTGTGATTAGTAACTATGAACCCTCTCAGCAACAGTACTGAAGATATGTTTTGTGACAGTAAACATAAGTTAAAGAAACAAGTGACCTACAATAATGTTTTCCCTTTAGCAACTTTATAGGATCCTATAGGCTGTATTAGTTCTTGGCTAGTTTTCTTAGACCTACCTGATCCTTGGAGTGGACAAAGTAGCGATATCTCACATGACAGAACTTTTGCAGCTTCTCCTGATGCCTGAAATGCCTATGTAAGAACCTGAGTATCACTCTGGGTATCTTGACATTGGCACTATTGACATTTGGGATGCAGTGATTCTTTATTGTGAGGGACGGTCTTTTATGTATTGTAGGATTTGGCAGCATCGCTATCTCTACCCACTAGATGCTAGCAACATCCTCTCTCCTAAATTATGACCACCAAAAGTCTCCAGACACTGCCAAATGTCTTCTTTAGGACAAAAATCTTCCCTAGTCAAGAACCACTGTTTTGGACAAATCTATCTTCCTTCCACACCGGATATGTGATTGGTTACCAAGTCCTGTCGAATTTGCCTTCTTGAATTATCTCTCAAGACTATTTCTTCTTCTGTTCCCAGTGTTCCTGGTCTCCTAAGCAATTGCATAGGAAGGAGTGTTCTTAAGGAATGGCTGGAGCCAGGAAAGGTAATACTGTAGCAGGGTATTATCCAAGATTGAGGATGCAGTAGCTAATGATGGCCTCTGGGTGGCATCGCTGCAGCACCAACTGGAACCTAGAAGAGCATCCAAAATAGGATCTATTGCCCTGGAAACAGCTGCTTAGGCCCTGTCAGTAATGTTAGGCACCATCTATCTACAGAGTACCTACTGTGTGCTGGGGTCTGCAGGAAGTGCTTTACAATAACAATAAGAAGCAGCAGCAGCAGCTCAGTAAACCTTTATGAGCATTTATTCCATGCCAGATACTAGGTTCTATATATTGTGAAGGTTGTCACTTTGAACTCTCACAATGATCCTAAGAGATAGAAATATCCATTTATTTATTATCTCATTTTGTGGGAAAGAACACTGAGGTACAGAGGAGTTAAGAAACTTGAGAAATTTATATTTAGTTCTTCCAAAAATACTCAACAAGTCCATGTAACTACTGAAAACCTGCTATGTATCTGGGACTCTTGTAGGAGTGAGGTGATATATTTATTTTTTTATTTTTTTGGTACCAGGGATTGAACTGGGGACCTTGTGCTTGCGAGGCAGGCAGCGGAAACACTGAGCTAAATCCCCAGTCCTGGGGTGATATTTTTAAACCACTATTATAGAGGAGGAAGCAGATCTCAGAATGTGAAGATTATCATCCAGGTTTGTACAGCTTGCCAAGTTCATGTTGGCACTCAGGGTGATATGTCTCTTCCACCACCTTCCACTGCATCTATTTTAGAAGACAAAGAGAAGGCCCCTTCTCTACCTCCTCCTGACCTGTCTGCTGGTCTGCTACACACCAGGACCTGTCCATGCATCTGCTGTGTGTCGGGTACTGTTCTGGGTGTTTGAAAGTGAACCAGAAATATCCAGATCTTGCTTTCACAGAGAAGTACAGCAGAAGAGAGAGGAGGGGTGAGGAGACCGCTGTTCTGTTCAAACAGCTCAATCCAGAAATCATAAAATACAATTGTGCTGAGTGCTGGAAAGGAGAAGCGTATGACAGGAAGTTGTGAAATCATTTCAGGGGAGGCCTCTGTGGGAGAGACCTATAGGCTGAGAGTTCACAGTTGAATATGAGGAATTGTGTACACTGTGAGTAAAAATGCCTGGAGGCTGGGAAAGAATTTAGTCTGAACAGTCAGAAGGGTGACAGGCAGTGAACAAGAGATGTGTGGCAAAACTCCTAATTCAGAGAGGTAAACACAACTGATATTCTCAAGTTAGGGCTGGGGATTTAGCTCAGTGGCGCTGTGCCTGCCTCACAAGCTCAAAGTCCTGAGTTCAATCCCTGGTACCAGAAAAAAAAAAATCAAGTGTCTTCTCCTTAGCATTTTTGGTTATGAGCATGGGCTCCAGAACCAGACAGCCTGGGTTTGAATTCCAGCTCTATCTTGTATTGGTTGGGTTGCTGGGAAGGTTCCACCTTCTCTGTGACCCATTTCATCATCTGTTTCTTTTAAGGTTGTCATGAAGATTAAATGACTCAATATATGCAAAGCAACTAGTAGGGCACTTATATATAGTTAAAGTGCTGCTTGGCTACTACAAATTATTTTCACTATACAGTTTTATACACAAAGTTTATGTTCTACTCTCTTCACTTTATGAGTTAGCATCCTCATGTGTCATTAAAAATGTCTTTGCGAGTACATGCTGTGTAGGCAATGTTTGTAAGAGCATGGAGGAAAGACAAATGCCTCCCAAGTGATGATGTGCTCGCCTCAGAGAGGAGAAGGTGAGGGGACTTTGTATTTCCTTTATACAACCTTTTATTTCTCTTCTGGGAGCAACAACAACAACAAAGAACAAACCAACCTAAAAAATACAATAGAGAGCCCAGCAACAGATTCACATATGTACCTTCATGTGAGATTTATGACAAAGCCTGTACTCTAGTTTTATTTTTTTATCAGAAGTATTTTAAATACACAGGTCGATGAAATAACTAAATTACAAAAAGAACTTTGACCCCTGTGGTGGCATGTCATAGTAGGAGTGCATGGCAGAGCAAAATCATCTACCTCATGATAGGAGGCAAAAGAGGGGCCAAGGTCCCATATTCTCTTTGAGGGTATATCCCCAATGACCTAATGATCTCTCATTAGGTCTCACTCTTAAAGTTTCTACCACCTCCCAGTAGCACCACACTGGAGACCAAGCCTTTACCACAGGGCTTTTGGGGAAGACTTGTGATCTAAACATTTCTTTCTTTTTTATCTTTTTTTTTTTGGTACCAGGGATCGAACTCAGGACCTTGTGCTTGTAAGGCAGGCGTAAACATTTCTTAATAGCAAGAAATAATGAATTGCTAATATGATATATGAAAAATACAGATGAAGAATCACAAAGAATCAATGTTAAATGGAAGAAGCTGGTCATTTAAAATATACAAATTCTGTAATTTCATTTATTTCACCTTCAAAAATGGGAAAAACTAATGTGTGGTTACGGATCAGAATAGTGTAATGTTTTGAGGGCATGAGTAAGTAATGCTTTTGAGAGGGCATAAGGAATCCTTTTGGGGTGCCAGACATGCTCTTTATCCTGATCTAGATGATTGTTCCACAGGTGTTTACATAAGTAAAAAGTTATCAAGCTTAAGATTTGTGCATACGTTATATTTCAAGACATTTACAAAGCTTTATATATAAAATTCAAAGGGAAAATAAGATACCATGGGCAAGAATTAGCAGAAGTTACAGCAGAAAGACTCAGAAGAGATTCTACTAGATCACATCATCATAGTTTATATAATAAAGTGATTCAAAAGTTTAAATAAACATGAGAAATGCTTTAAAAACATATGCAGGAAATAAGAATTATTTAATTACAAATAATTTCTAAGCAGATTTGAGAAAAGAAAAAATAGACTTTATAGAAACAAAGTCATGAAATACAATGGTATCTCTGTTCACGAAATTGATCCTCTCCATGATCCTGGTAGCAAACTGAACTGGACACGAACCAAATCAAATTTCCCCTTAAGGTCAACATTGAACCTAATCATTGAATTTGATTCATTCTCACCCAACACAGTTTGCGATCAGAATTGTGCAAAGAATCAAGTTCGTGAACTGAGGTACCACTGTAGTTGTGATTAAAAGCTCTATATATGAGACTTCCATTTCCCTGAAGGTTGAGGGCATATACTTTCCCCCATTCCTCTTGCTAAGTACAACTAAAATCCCTAAAAATTATATGTAGAATAATCAAAAGACTTTGAAAGATGTACAAAAGAACTCTGAGCAGATGGGACTTTGGGTGGAAGGAATGACACAGTGATGAGTTTCTTACATTTCCTTTGTACCTTGAATAGCCCAGACTTGCAGATGAAGAAGCCAGCAATTTGGAAATGCTGATGCCCCCAAACCTGCTTGTTGTAGCCAAAGAACCAGGAAAGGGACAGTGTAGAAAGAGAGGAAACTCTAGACAGTAACTTTCTGTATGTTAGCCAAACACCAAGGAAAGAACTACGAACCACACATCACCACACATGCCAGCAGGGCTGAGAGAGGAGGGGAGATTTCCTCCCTCATCTGTAATGAGGCACCCAACTCCCTGCTGGTGAAATGTCAGAAAAGGCTGAGTGGGGAGCTGGGACTGTCATCCCTGCTGAGTGGTAATGAGGCTCCCTCCTCACTGCAGTGGGGACCACGTGGGAGCCTGGCCTTCCAGCCCCACTTCAGTAATAAGGACCCCTCCCCCTTTTCTGTCATAGAGGCTGGAGCCTGAGGGGGCGGGGGGGGCCTGGACTTCTACCCACACTGGGCAGTAATGACCTGTTCCAGCACCCCCTTTCCCTGCAGGAGGCGTGTTACCAATTAAACCCTCCAGCCAAAACCGAAGATTTAAATAAGACCCAGAATCTGATAATACCTAAAATTTCAGGTTGAAATAGAAAATTATAGAACATATAACATACATACATAATAGAGAGGTAGAATATAATAATTGTTATGCTGTACTAGTTTGCTCAGGTTGTCATAACAAATACCCTAGACCAGTGATGGCGAATCTTTTAGTTTCCAGTGATACAAACAGCCCATTATGGCACGCACGCCATTGGTTTGCCACCATTGCCTGAGACTGAATGCATAGACAAAAGAATTTATTTCTTTTTTTTCCCCATTAACTTTATTGGTACATTTTTGGTATAAAATACAGTTACATTCATCATTGGGATCTTGTACCATTACATGAGTCTCTTGGTTCTTATTTTTTTTTCCCTTCCCTTGCCCTCCCTTCACCCCCTCCACCCTTCCCTATTTGCAAAGACCTTGTTTCCATTTTTTTCTCTTCTCATATTTTTTCCTTTCCCTTTTTTCCCTTCCCCTACCCCTCCCAATTCCCCTGCTCTTTTAGACCTTTTCTTCCTGTTACACAATATCGGTTATACATTTTTAAAATTACAATATTAAGATCTAGGAGACATTACCACAGATTTTACAGAATTTAAAAGGATATAGAAAGCATATTACAAAAATCTCTTTTGAAATAAATTTGACAACTTCTAAGAAGTAACTTGGAAGATAAATTAATGAAACTAACTCTGGAGGAAATACAAAATTTGAATAGCACCCATTAAAGAAAGTATATTCCTAGCTTGAAAACCTACCTATATGACAACAGCAGGATCATAAACATTTTAACTGATAAATTATATCACACAATTAAAGCAGAAAAAAGAAGGAACAACTTCTCCCCTCATTTTAGGAACTCAACATTGTGCTCATCCTAAAACTAGATAAAGATAATAGAAGAAAAAAGTATGAACATAGATAGAAATTTGTTTAACAAAACAAACTAATAGAAGTCAGATCTGGCAGTATGTAGAAAGTGGTTTTGTTACAGGGATGGCAGTGTTGGTTCAGCATTGGAAGATCCACCCCCAAAAGTCACCATTTTAACAGAAGAAAGGAAAAAGCCATATGATCCCGTCACTAATTGGAGAAAAAGGATTGGACTAAATTCTACAGCTGTTCATGGTAAAAGCTATCAGGAGACTAGAAGTAGAACAGAAACTTCTCAACAGATTAAAGACATGTACTCCATACTTCCAGCGAGAATGCCTTATATGAGTGGAGAAGATACAATGCTTTCTCCTTAAGGTGGGGAACAAGGGCAGATATGCTTACTCTTTATCTGGGAGACTCACATTTTCAATTTGTGGTCAGCTAGTTCCAAGGTAGAAACAGTACGGTGAAAGGGTCTGGTGGAGGAAAGCTACTCACATCGTGGTGGCCAGGAAGCAGAAAATGAAGGGAGGAGCCAGCAAGGGAGATGTACCTTCCCAACTCATCCCCCTCCCCAGTGATCTACTTCTTTCATCTAGACCCTACTTCCCAACAGCACATTCAGTTCTGAACTCTTTAGTGGATTAATCTACTGGGAACTATAGCACCTCCATGCTCCAATCACCCTCTTAAAGCCCCACCTCAATATATGAGGTTCTTGGGGACATTTTCGATCAATACCGTAACAACCTGCTATCCATGTATGTTATTATCTTATTTAGTGGGATTTCCTTCCAAATCCCTGCTCATATGCATATCAACTATTTTCCTTCATCTAAGTAAGAGTTTTTCCTTTGCTGACCAATAAGGGATGGTGTTCCTGATATTAGAAACACAAATTATCCAACAAAGGTTGCCTAGTGCCCATTCTGTGCCAAGTATTGTGCCAAATGCAGAGAATAAAAACCAGAAAAGTAAACAAAAGGGAGAATTTAAAAACTCCTGCTTATCTGTTCTTTCCCCAAGAGAAAATCATCTATGCAAAAGATTAATGACTAGTAATTTGTGATACTTACTGTGTCAAATCCCTGCACACATACTGTAAACAGTTTACCTTTGTTTTGGTTGTTTCAAAGGCACTGCTGCAGGTGCTAACTTGGCTTAAGTGGTGGCTCTTTAATACTTGGTAATTTTAAGCACAAGGTACTTCCAAAGTAAGTACAACTCAAGTATTAAAAGCATTTGATACCATTGCCTGCTGAGAAGGAGGACAATAGTTTTATATTCCTCTAAAAAATTAAATGAAAAGTTATTTATTGATGGAATTAGAAAATTTCCTGACTGAGAGAATCCTTAAAGATTTTTTCCCATCTTCTATTTATAGAGGAAGTTTCAAAAAAATAAAAAATATAGGAAGAGTGCCTCTTGCTTGAAGAGAAGCTGGTTGGGATTGATGCTGGAGGGCCTGGAGGCAAGGAGGGGCTGGAGGCAGGAGAAAAAGGACTTTCCAGGGGAAGAGTAGAGGACTACACCCTATACCAGTGTGGGTGAACCTTTTAGAGACAAGTACTCAAACTGCAACCCCAAACCCACTTATTTATCACAAAATGTCGGCACTGAATTTAAACCTGAATGCCGAGGTTTTAGTTTAGAAAAAACTCCACTCATATATTAACATCTTTTGTCTTAAAAGAAAAACAAATAACATATGTGGTATAGGTTTGCCACCACTGCCCTATACATTCACATACAAAATTCTCTTCCTTTTTTTTCTTCACCCCAATTGATACTGGAATGAATAGAAGATGAGTAAAATACACAGAAAAATCCATTTTCTTTTATTGGACTTGTAATACTTTGTATATAATGAGTTTAATATTAATATATGAATGAAATATCAACCCAAATGACTTTCACAGCCAACTAAATGGATTACTAGAGTGTAAATATAAATAAACTTATTTATATCTTTTTTACTTTGTGACCAAGACTGTTTACCAAATGAACTTGGTACTCTGCCATGACTATGCTAGAAGACACAACAGTCAATGTGATAATAGCCTTAGAAACTCAAGCTCTATGAAGGCTACAGAGACCCAATATTTGCCACACAGTGATCAGAGCCACCTTAGGTATACGGGTGTGAATCCCCTAGTGGGGTCAGGATAATAGTGGTCTAGATAATATGGGGAACCATAGGACCATACGGGTCAGAGGATTATAGATGAAATATTAAAACCAGGAGAAGTTGCAAAGATGAATTGAGTGAGAGGCCTCACTTTGGTAAGTGAGAGGATGACCAGAATTATCAGTAATGAATCAGTAATGACCAGAAGGTGGGACTGAGGTAGATGCCAGAAAGAGAGGTGTGTACACACACACACACACACACACACACACACACACACACACACGGATGGACAGCATACATTCAGGGAAATGAGGTCTGGAAACTACAGTTAACTCAGAAAGCAGAGATAGTCTGGGTGAACACTGTAAGTGGGTGAGATTTTGCTCAGCCTTGACTTCTAAGTAAAACTGGAAAATAGGCAGATAAAAAAGAGTATTAGAAAATAGAAACAACTAAGGGATCCAGAGCCATCTTCCTGGTGAATATCAATGAAGCAGATACTCTCAAAATTGTAGAAAGACAGGGCTGAGCTTTTTGGGAGGGTAATTTTAGATGTGGCTACCACTGCAAAAGCCCAATATGCTGTGTAATGTCTGTATGTGGTTGACACTTCACTGGAGGACCCAGTTATGAACTAAGCTGCATACATTCACTACTCACTATTGGCCTTTAAAGGCTCACCCCAGGAACATGTCAGGAGATCTTGAACTCACCGTCAGAACACTTTTTAAAACTCAGGTAAGAGAGAGAATTGCAGTGGAGAATTAATCTGGCAATCTTCTTCCTCTAGGTTCTCTGAATCTAATCTCAACCTAAACCAAACTACCTAGAAGAATGTGCTTTTGAGTCTTGCTGGCTGGATCACTGCAATAAATACCCTGGGACAGAACACAGTTACTATACTATGAAATTGATACCAAAGAGTATTAGAGATTCACCAGCGTCATCTGTGGGAAAAGCCACAAAAGATTTCTCTCCTTAGTAATAGGTATTTGTGTGCATGCATATGAGTATGTGCCAGTCAAAATATTTTAATTGGGAAGTAAAATTTGTTCAAAAGTGCATATACTAGTACAGTTTGGTAAATGAGAAGTCTTGCTTTCCTGTGTATGAGTTCTTCAGCAATATAGTTTTTACATTCTTTATCCATATATATATAGATATATATATTTTATATATACTTTCATGTCTTTATTGTGTAAAATATTATGTAAGATTCAGCCATCCTGAATCTAGCTGTCATTTGTTTGTTTCTGTTGCTAGTAATCCAATATATCAACATACCCCAACTTATTTACCCACTTGATAGACATTTGAGTAATTTCCTTTTAAGATTTAATTTCCTTTTAAGATGTATTGAGAACAGTGATGTTCTTAATATTCTTAGAGTGCATATAAAATAGTTTCTGTAGAATTAGACATTAGAATATAATTTTTGAGAAATAAATTGCATTGTATATATTTATAACTGTCTCAGGAAATCATATTTCTAAAGGACTAGTATTCCAAACTTTCAGAATAGCCTTCTGTTGTGCTTTTTAAAATCAATAGGTGAGTTTTACCTTATTGATACTGTTATTCTTATAAACAGCCAGGATTCCCTCCTTACATTGGCTGCTAGAAAGTGAGAACCACACATGTTGCCACACTGCTCTACAGGCCACTGAGCACTCCAGTGGAATAGAATGTGTCTCTGGGAGTGCTGAATTAGGACAAGAAGCAGGGTGTATGCCTCTCATCTTATTCATCCAAGTGGAACAGCTTCTATATTATTATGAAATAGAACATGCATATAGACAAGCATAGAGAGTAATGTCAAAATTGTTTTTATCTATTGTGTGTGTTTGTTTTATTAATCAGTTTTTTCTTTAAAAAAGCTTCCATACCTCTAAAAACAATGTAAATATCTGTCATAATTACCACAAGGAAAAAGTAGAGAGCTAGGATTGGGAGAACTGACACTGTGGTTCTGAGTTTGATGTGAGTCACTTCACCTCTGTGATCCAGCTTATTCCTCAGGGTTGTGAGGTTCAGATGATTAGACAATATGGTTATCTTAAAAAAAACTTCAATGAAGAGTCCTTAGTAAACTACTAAAAAGACTTAGTAATATCACAGAAGCGACTATCAGTGACTACTGTGCCCTTGGCTCTTGAGTCTCTTCCAAATGAAGTTATAATATAGAAAATTAATATATGCACACTATTTAGAGTTCTTGACATTATTTGACTAGAGGCTTTTGCCCATGTATTTTGGGATACCTTGGTCCATGGCAAAAATAAGACTTTTTCTGCTTAAATTTGTTATTTGATTAAACTAGTATGTAGTACTTGAGAGCATGGTCTTGAAAGTCAAATAAACTACATTCCAGTTAAGTGGGAAGCTGTGCAAAAGTCACTTAACATCTCTAAGAGTCACTTTTCCCTGTTTATGGAAGAGGCTAATTGTCTACCACATTTGGTGGTTGTAAGGACTGAAGGAAATAATTCAGAAAAAATAATATATTAATATATATTAATAAATATTAGCTGGTATCCAATGATTCTGATTCATGGTCACTCCTCTCCATCGATCCTGTCATCATCTTGAGTGACATTAATATCCATATTAACAACAAACACTCTCACTTGCACTGTTTCATTCTAGTGACATTCAGCTACACATCTCCCTGGACAGTGTTATTAATAGAAAATGTGTCACATATGGAATATCCTTCTTCAGAATCATAATTTTCCCTGTGTTTTAAACAGCTATATTAATTAGAGAACACTAGCTGCTGTAACAGATAAAATACAGAATCTCAATGCCTTACCATGATATAAGCTTATTTCTTAACCTGTTAAAATCCATAGTGGGTACTCCTAATTGCTTTCAAGAGTAGTACTGTATTTCAAGAACATAGTTTCCTTCCATCCTGTGACTCCACCATCTTCATCATGTGACTTCCAAGGTGTCTTAGTTACTTTCTTGTCATTGAGACATAATACCTAGCACCCACAAATATAAAGAAGAAAGGTTTACTGTGGCTCACAGTTTGTAGAGGTTTCAGTACACAACGAGCTGGCTTTAAGTCAGGGTGACACGGCAAAGGGAAATGGCAGAGGAGGCTTGCTTATGGCATGACAATCAGGAAGCAGAGAGAAGGATGAAAGGAGGAGAAAAAAAAAGATAGACTTTTCCAGGTGAGGGCCACAGTGACCCACTTCCTCTACCAGGCTTCACTTCTCAAATCATAGTTAGCTATAGACTCATCAGTGGACTAATCCCCGATGAGCATCACATCCTCGTGATCCAATCACTTCACAAAAGCCCCACCTAAGAGTGCATGAAGTATTGTGGGAACATCCAGATATAAACCATAACATGAGGTAACCCAAGAAAGGAAGGATCACATGTGAAACTATTTATGAATCAGACATGGAATTGGTGCACAACATTTTGGGGGGGGCAGAACTCAGATAATGTGTTCACAGCAAAGATTGAAGAGGTAATTTATTTGTGATTTAGAAGGAAAAATAAACAGGTTTGGCAAGCAATCAAGTGCTCCCCTATCCACCATATTTCATAACGGCTTGGTGAAGGGTGTATTTTCTGGGTCTTCTCAGGACACACAAGGTGTAGTATTATGAGCACTACTGGAAAATCCCTTGTAATGTTGTTGACTCCCTAAGTTTTTTAATTCTTCACCATCATAACAAAGAGCTTCTGATAACTTATTTTCATTTTGTTTGGCCCACTATTTTTTATACATTTTAGGTAACTAAATAAACAAGTAGAAACTATTGAGCCAGAATTTTAAATTCATATCTCTGATTGGTTCATACATGTTAATATTTCAGTCTCATCTAGAATTATGTTCCCCTTTGCTTGATCTTAAATGTTCAGAATTATTCACCAGTGATCTTTGCTAGGGTTTGCTGAAATAAATAGCTAATTCTTACAATTTGGTTCAGAAATAATCTCCTCTGGAGTTTAAATGTATAATGGGTTTAATGATACATTCTGGGATATGACTAGTTACATAACTGAGCACGAGTGTGGGACATGGGTGCAATTGGAAAAGAGGAGAATTGGGTCTTTGTTAGGTCATGTAAAATCTATGGAAGGGAGGAGAGGGATGCTTTGCAGATAAGGAAACGCTCAGAGAATTGAGGCTTGGAGTAGATAGTAAACTTTATGTATCAATCGACTAGGCTGTGGGGTACCCAGATATTCAACTAAACTTTATTCTGGATATGTATTTGAGGATGTTTCTAGATGAGATGAAAACCTGAATTGGTAGACTCAGTAAAGCAAATTGCTTGCCCCAGTGTGGGTGGGCCTTATTCAATCTGTTGAAGATGTAAATGGAATAAAAAGGCTGAATGAGGGAAAATTTATCCTCTGTGCCTGATTGTTTTCAAGCTGAGACATTGATTTCCTACTGCCTTTGGACTCAGACTGGAAATCATATCATGGGCTCTCCTGGGTCTCTAGCTTGCTAGCTTGGATAATTTCTGATTTTCAGCCTGTGCCTGAATCACAAATTTGAGCTTCATATTCTCCCTCTTAAAATCATCAAGACTTTTTCAAGATTTCTATGAAGTGGGGTCATAGCTACCACTTGTTTTCACTAAACCTTGTTTTCAATAGCAGTCAATGTCATGGAACCATAGCTGATACTTTCACTCATTTGCCACACTGTCTGTCATGATCTACTCAAGTCCTGCACCTAATATACCCAGTACTGCCTGGAGCCTCAGAGTACCAATTCTACATCCTCTCATTTTTCTGTTGTTATATACAACCTCTCTTGGTGCCAATTTGTGGGTAAGCTCATTTTCTTTGGTTACAAATGAAAGATAACCCTCATTTGACTACCTTTTAAAAAATAAAACAAAACAAAACAAAAAAAGAGGTAGATAACTTTAGGGCTGGTAGGGACTTGATTATATCCCTAAGGACCCAAGTTCTTTCCAGCTTTCTCCTCTGCACATCACCTTTTCTCTCAGGCTAGTTCTCTGATGGTCACAATATGGCTACTGCAGTTCCAGAGACATATGCAGACATTTCAAAGTACAACAGAAGAAAAAGAGCATTACTCGCTGCATCTATCTGTTTAATAACAATGAAAATAATTCCCAGAAATATCTTTTACCCCACATCTTATTTGCCGAAATGGAGTCACATGTCAGGATGCCGTTTCATGCCAGAATGGAGTAATAGGTCATGTATAAACCAATAACTGACAGGAAGAATAGAATCACCATGATTAGCTTTCACCCATCTGAAATTCTTCTTGAGCTAGGGATGGGACCACCTTCTCCGGGAACCACTCATACAGAGGAAGGTGAAGGTGAGAACAAAATCAGGGCCTTGCCAGCAAAAAAGAAACTAGAAATGTAAGCTAAGTAGAAAACCAATAGTGTCTACTCCAGTGATGATCCTCATAGACAAAGGATAGAGAATAGATACATTGATTTTTGCTTCTTGCCACCCAATATTTACCCTGATGACAGATGGGATCATGACTAGGGAGGTGGCTTATAGCAGGATGATGTGGGTCAGAGAGGACAAGGGACTCATCACTTCCCACAAGAAGCAATATCCTAATCTCCAGAGAGAACATAGGAGGAGATTTTCCTGTGGGGGAGGAGAGTTAGGTCCCAGTGCAGGAATGCTCTGTAGCAGTCTTTCCTCAGCTCTGGGAACTCTCTCAAACTAGCCTAGAATCCCAATGGTCTAGATCCAAGAGAATAAGACCAATCACCTCTATTCCTGCTTCCAGAAATATGCCTAATCCTACAACTCACCTTTTATGGCTTGTGTCCCCCAAAAGTCTTATGCAGTCTTTTTCAGAGGTGGCTGGATCTGGAATATGTGATGATGGAATTAAGAGGGTGTGATTATTAAACCACTACATGCGAGTGATTGGTTAGGCACCACCCTAATTCTGGTAGTCTGGATGGGATAAAAGGGGCAGAAAGATGCTCTTAAGGCCCCTTGTGTTGTTTTTGCTATCTTCTGATGCCATGAGCTGTTGCCCGTCTGCCGCCCTGCCTCGGAGCCATCTGATTATTGACTGAAATCTCTACAAACTATAAGTCAAATAAACCTTTTCCCCTTTAACTTTGGGTGTCAGGTATTTTGTCTCAGCAACAAGAGAAAAGTAACTAACACATCGCCTAAAGGAAACAGTACTCACATTATTGAGCCAAGAAGCTGACAGACACTGCTGAGAACTTCTCTTAACCAGGGGAAAAAAAAAGATATGAAAGGCTACAGGAAATGAAGACACATTCCTCTTTGCAAGCATCCTTCACTTTGTTCCCAAGTCTTGAGATCTTTATCTCCAGGATACCTTAATGTTCATTAACCTGCCCTCACCAGGTTATACCTGCAGGCAGGAGAGGGGGTTATGAAATGGAGTTAGAATTCTAACTAACGAGACAACTGCCCCCTCATGACAGACTGCACAGGTCTTACATATGTTTCGGTCACAATGACAACTCAAAATCCTCAGGCAGAAGCTATGCTTCTTAAGGTTTTGTTGTATTTTTAACTGATAAGTCTCTATATCTTTATGAGGTACAATATGATATTATAATACATGAATACATTATGGAATGATCAAATTAGGCTAATAAATACAAACTTTTCTTTAAATAATTATAATTTCTCTGTGGTAAAACATTTTTAAAAACTCAACTATTTCAAAATATTTAGTATATTAGTGTGAATTATAGTCACTCTGCTGTGCAGGAGATTGCCAGAACTCATTCCTTCTCTCTGAAATTTTGTATCCATTAACCAACATCACCCCTTTCCTTGTCCACCTCTCCCTAGCCTCTGGTAACCACTCTACTCTCCACCTTTATGAGTTCACCTTTTAAAAATTCTACATATGGTATTTGTCTCTCTGTACTTTGTATATCTCATCTAGCATAATGTCCTGTAGGTTCATCTAGTTGTCACATAATACAATGCAAAATATTTTCTTTATTCAGTCTGAATATTAAATTAGATATATATATAAAAAACATTTTTTTGATTTTTAAAAGTTTATTTTTAAGAGCAAAACATTTATTGGTACATTTTAGGGATACATAATGATTAACACTCAGCGTAGGGCATTTGCACGTGTACACAATACATCTTGCCTCTTTTTTCCCATTCTTCCCCTCTTCTCGAGCCCCCTTCCCTCCCTATGTACAAAAGCTTTGTTTTTATTCTTTCCTTCTATTTCCACTTTTTTCCTTGTCCCTCCCTTCCTTTCTCCCTCCCTCCTCCCTGTTCTCCTTCCCATTTGAACATTTTCTTTCCATTTCCTAATATATATAACATTTTTAAAATGCATTCATCCATTGATGGGAGCTTGAATTGCTTCCATATCTTGGCTGTTGTGAATAAAGCTACAATGAAAATAGGAATGCAGACATCTCTTCAACATACGTACTGATTTTGATTCCTTTGGATATATACTCAGAAATGGGATGGCTGAATCATATACTAATTCTATTTTTAGCACCTTGAGGAACATCTCTACTCTTTTCCAAAAAGAGTACACTAATTTGTGTACTAAGTTACAGTGCCATCAATGGTTCCCTCTTCTCTTCTGCACTTCCTTACCCGCACTTGTCTTTCATTGCTTTGGTAATAGCCAATACAACAAGTGTAGAATGACATATCATTATGGTTCTCATTTGTATTTCTCTATTGATAAGAGATGTTGAACATTTTTAATATATATGTTGGTCATTTATATATCTTCTTTTGAAAATGTTTGTTAAGTTTCTTTGCCAATTTTAATAGGATTATTGTTTCCTTGCTATTGAATGATATGAGTTTCTTGTGTATTTGGATATTAACCTAAGTCCTTATACAATGACTAGTTTATAAATATTTACTCCCTTTTGTAGGTTGTCTCTTCACTCTGTTGATTGTTTCCTTGGCTGTATAGTGTTTTAGTTTAGTGTGATAAAATCCCATTTGTCCATTTTTATTTTCACTACCTATGCTTTTGAGATCATAGCCAAGAAATCACTACCCAGATCAATTTCATGGTGCTTTCCTGCTTTGTTTTCTTCTAGTAGTTTACAGTTTCAGGTCCTAGGTTTAAGTTTTTGATTCATTTTTGGTCTATTATTGTATAAGGGGTGCAACAGCGTTCTATTTTCACTCTCCTGCATGTGGATATTTAGTTTCCCAATACTGTTTATTTATTCCCATTGGGTATTCATGGCACCTTTGTCAAAAATCAGTTGACTATAGGTTGGTAGGTTTATTTCTGGACTCTCTGTCCTAATCCTTGGTGGATGTGTTGGTTGCTATGCCAGTACCATGTTATTTTGATTACTATAGCTTTGTAACATTTTGAAAGCTGGTCACGTGATGTCTCCAGCTTTGTTCTTTTGGGTCAAGATTGCTTTGGGTATTTGGGTCCTTTTGTGATTCCATCTAAATTTTAGGAAGTTTTTTTCTATTTCTGTGAAGAATGACTAGAATTTTAGTAGTAATTGCATTGAATCTACAGGTTGGATCACACAGTACGGACATTTGAACAATATTAATTCTGTGCAAGTTACTTTGAATCCTTTTTTTATGTGGCCAGGCGTGTGGCAAGGACTAGTGAGCAATGCGGCCTTTCCCAGGCTACCTTCACTGTGCACAACAATGTAGCCTGCTCTACTCTAGGCCCAATCCAGAGGCCCACAGACGGTGATGCTGGAAACAACAGTTCAGTCCTATGGAGGCCTCTGCTGCTTCCACTGTGCTCTTACAGCTGGCAACAGAGAGAATAGCATTTGCCATTTTACCTCATATCCTTGGAAACTCACTACTTAACTCCACCCGGATCGACCCTTATCTCCCTATCCAGAGTCTCAACATCCCAACCTCTTTAAAGTGCTTCTTAGCTATTTTGCAGATATGTATGCAAAATACATATGCAATATATATATGCAATATATATTATGCAATATATATATTATTCAATATATATATACTCTTCTTACTTTGATCTTGATCCTCACAACAGTTCTGAGAGCCATTTGGGGGACAACATAATCATTTTTATTGGAACAGTGAGGAATGCAAAGGGAGGTTAACCTGTTCCCCATGGTCATGGTCACTAAGCTGTACATGCAATTGCTATTCTAGTTTTCCAGATTGTGAAAAGATTTATGGTACTGGGTGAAAGCTACATTCTCTGATTATTGTTGTCATTAATATGTAGTGTAATCTTTTAGGACTGGAAAAGTTTGCAGAAATCATGTGTCTTATCTTTAAAAATGGAGAGACAAGGGCATTGAGGAAGAGCTTAGCAGATCATAGTTACGAGGAAAGGCCTAGAACCCGGGGCTCAAGACGCTCAGCTTGGTGCTCTTTGCTCTCCCTCTCCTCACATCACCTCCACATTGGAGCTTTTCTTTGTGAACTCATTCTTGTCTAACAGAAGAAAGTAACTAAGCTTATGAGAAGCAACTCCTGATTTTGAAGCTCTTTAAATCCATGGGGAGAAAATAATTAAATTGAATCAAAGTCACAGTATTTAAAATGCTGATGTACACCAGGGCATTTTCCCTATTTTTCCTGTGTGTTTATGAATAGAATTAATCATGAACACTTTCACTCTAGCAACCCACTAAGCTGGAGTTGCAATGAAACATTTTGTGCAGTGAGAATCTACTGAAATTTTCAAATAGATGCTAGCAGGGTAAAAATACTCGATTGGAATGCATAAAATATTTGTTTTATGAAGTTTATAGATTCAGTCATTCTGTAAGTTCCTGGGGGTACTCAGCCTGACTACCCAGAGACCACAAATGGCATTCAAAGCAGAGCTCTTTTTTTTATTTTTTTAAAGAGCTAGTTCTATACCTGGGAATTAAAAAGTGTTTGTGAGGGGTCAGTATTCACTGGCTAAAGTGAGCTTTATGACTTTGTTTTCTCATTTAAACTGTTTGACCCTGTCCGTTCAGTGGAAAATAAGCATCTCCCGTTGCTTGGAGAATAAGCACATGCTTTTGGACATTTGACAGGAAAGATAGCAGGGAAGATAGCAAACTGAGCTGCTTATTTTGCTGGCTAGGTTTAATATAGTTCTGTCTATATTATGTCATTGAGTTCTTCCACTGGTTGTGGGGAATAGATGATTTGGGCTTCATTTTACAAATAGGAACAATGTGGTTTAGAGAAAATAAGTGGTTTGCAAAAACTTGAAATGCTAAATACAACACAGAACCAGGTTTAAATTCCAAAGCTCTTTTTACTATTCAATAATATCTTCATTGTCTTTATTAAAGGTCTTTTTTTGAATGGTGACTAGTGCATAATGGGATCAACTGAGGGTGCAAGAGAAGTCAAGAGAACCGATGGATATGAGGCTGAACTCTGTCCCACAGCCTAATATCCCAGTAGCTATCCTAGTCACTACTGTATCCATGGCATGTGCACAAGGAGATTAGGTAAGGGCCATCCATGAAAATCTGCTTCCTGGATCCGAGAACCAGATCCAAGTACCTATCCTCAATACTGGTGACCTGATTATTTCTCTCTGTTTTGAAAATTTTCTATGCACTCCCACCTCTGCATCCAAATGCTGTTCACCTCATACTGTGATTTCCTGCTTCCAGATTTCTGCCTATGTCATTTTCCTCTTTTTTAAAAAAATTATTTATTAGTACATATTTGTGATACATGACTACTTTTATTGTATTTGACACATATACATTACACATCTTAATTCTTTTTTATGTCCCCTTCACCTCCTACCTTTCCTCCTTCCTCCAGTTATTAGTCCCCTTCCCATTTACAGTAGATCTATATCCTTGTTTCCTTTTATCTTCTAGTTTGCTCTTATTCATATTTCTCATATAAGGGAAACCATATGGTATTTGTATCTGATTTACTTCATTGAATGCTATAGTTTCAAGGTGCATCCATCTTCCTACAAATGACTCAAACTTACCCTTCTTTATGGCAGAGTAATACTCCATTTTGTATAACTACCACCTTTCCTTTATTCATCTGTTATAGGCATTGGCTGCTTCCAAGATTTAGCTGTCATGAATTGTGTTGCTATAAACATCAGTATGCGTATATCACTGTAATATGATGTCATTAACTCTTTTTTGAAAATTCCTAGTAGGGGAATGTAGCTGGGTCAAATGGAATTTCAAGTTTTAGGTTTTTTTAGGAATCTCCATACTGATTTCCATAGTGATTGTACTAGTTTGCATTCCCACAAACAATGTAGAAGTGTTCCTCTTTCACCACAGCCTTGCCAGCATTTGTTAATATTTGATTTCTTGATTATTGTCATTCTTACTGAGGAAATCTCAATGTTGTTTTAATTTGCACTTTCTAGTGGCCAGTGATGTTGAACATTTTTCGTGTATTTATGGCCCATTTGTATTTCTTCTTCAAAGAAGTGTCTATTCATTTCAGTCACCTATTTTTTGATTGGGTCTTTCATTCTGCAGGTTCTATATCCCATGTTCCAGAGCAGGCAGAATATTGTAAAAATGGCTGTATTTCTAAAACTGACATACAGTTTTAATGCAATCTCAATCAAAATACCCACAGCATTTCTTGAAGAACTAAAAAAAATGTCTAAAATTTATATGGAGCCAGGAGAGACCCAAAATAGCAAAAGCAACCCTGAGTAACAAGAACAAAGCAGGAGGCCTCACAATCCCAGGATTCAAGTTATATTACAAAGCACAGTGATAAAAACAGCATGATACTATTACAACAACAGACACATGACTCAATGGAACGGAATAGAGAATGCAGAGACAACTCCAGGCACAGCACATGATCTTTGACAAAGGGGTCAAAAATATATGCTGGAGGAAAGACAGCCTCTTTAGCACATGGTGCTGGGAAAATTGGCTATATGTACATGCAGAAGACTGAATCTAGACCTGTATCTCTCACCATGTACTAAAATTAAAATGGATCAAAGATCTAAATATTAAAACAAAAACACTTAACTTACTACCAGATAAATAGGTAAAACCTTGAAGTTATAGGCAAAGGCAGGGACTTTCTGAACAGGGCCCCAATTGTGCAAAAATTAACATAAATAGACAACAAATGGGATCATAGAAAATTAATTAGTTAATTATTATTCCCTTGCACAGCAAAGGAAATAACCAACAGAGTGAAGAGACAACCTACAGAACGTGAAAAATGTTTTGTTAGCTACACCTTGGACAGAAGACTACTATCTAGAATAAATGAACCCAAAATAATTAGACCTCCCCAAATTTTCCTTCTTCCTGGCTCCAGAGTTTTCTTCTTGGACAACATTTCCCCTATTATCTCAGCCCTCGGCAATGGCTCTTTTCTTAGAATGGATAGAGCAATGCGGTATGAGATGCCATCCTTGTACCAGCTCAATCTTCGTAGCCATCTTATAGTATATAAGAAAGATTCGGACCATGCTACACCATTGCTTGGCACCTTACATTTGCAACTCCAATCTCATCCCCTACCAAGCTGCAGGCACACTCTTCTTCTCCCTGTTCTTGAGCATACTGTTTGCTCCTTGTGTTAGATAGAGTCTTTGCACTTCTGTACCTCTGTTTCCTTGGCCTGGACTCTCCTTGCCCCACACGCCCTCACCATCAATCTTCCCATGCCCAAATCTTTCTTGCCATTCATGTGTCAACTCAAGTTTTTTCTCCTGGCACATCTGCTCTGATGACACTAAGTCTTTCCTATACCCAAATGTCCACTGTTGTTCTGTAACCTAGTTTTCTTCATGCTGGTTTTCTCCACCGCTGAACATTACCTTCTGCATTGATTTGGTTGTTTACTCATTATCCACAGGTCCCCATTACATGTGAATTCCAGAAATGCAGGGACCTTATCTACTTGTTCCCTACTGCCTCTTCAGTGCTAAGGACAGTCCCCAGCTCTAGAATGATTTTATTTACTTAATGGATAAAAGAAGGAAGGAGGGGAGAACAATAGAAAAAGGGAAAGTAGGAGCCTATGGTGCTGGTGTCTTTATATGGTGTTCTATAGTCTTTGATGCTTAGTGGATTAACTAATGGTCAACTTGGAACACCCAGCTTAACTGAGTCAGTGTGGTCTGGGCACGGAAGACCCACCTGAGGATTATTGCCAACTACATGAAAAGAGACCTGGAGGGGAAGATTGTGGGCTGTTGATTTTCTTGGAGAAGTTTGCCAAGGGTGGTTTTCTTGATCCAAACTTGGTTGTCCTCTCATCATAGGAGGAGCTCAGTCCTTGCTGTCACTGGGAAGTCTTTGCTGTGAGCATCACTTCCTGGCTCCAGTGTAGATCCCTCAGCCTGGTGGCACAAATCCTTCATCCTGATGGCAGGCTTTCTAGCTACCACCACTGGCCTTTGGGCCTTCTCCATGCAGATCCTTGATACAGACAAGCAGGAGACATTGCTGTGGGCTCTAGGCCTCTGGCTGGATTCATGGAGGACTTTGCCTTGGACTCTAGGCCTTCAGCTGGACTCGTGCAGGACACTGCTGTGGGATGCAGGCCCTTGGCTGGATTCTTTGAGTCTCTAGTGAGTGGCTAGATCTCTTGAATTCCTTTGCATTTGACTTTTTGGGTGAATATCAGAAAATAATCCTATAAATTATGTGTCCTGTATTAAATTTATTTCCCTTGCAAACCCTGACTACAACAAATGCCTTCTCATGTGTTTTATTTAATTCTCATAACAAAGCTAAGAAATACACACTATAACCCCATTTATAGGCCAGATTGTTAATACTTATTAAATACTCTTAAGTGCTTTGTTTTTATATGGAATTAAAGAAAAAAAAAAACCTTGAGGCACAAGATAACAGTAGGTTACAAAGTCAAGATTTAAATTCAGCCTGGGTCCAGACTCTGTTCTCTCTACTAGACACAAATGCCAGAGATTCAGAGAAATTAAGTCCTTTATATCATAAAGGTCTCAAAAATTTTGAATTTTTGAGTATTGGGCTCTAGATCTTTGTAGTCCTTGTTTTTCCTTCTGCACCACCAGGTCCCCAGTAATAGTGGGAAAGTGTGAGGAAGGCAGAAGAAGCCAGGATAAAACCTCCTGCACTCCTTCACTGTCTTCCCTCTGCCCTTCAACATCCCCTCTCCTCGAACCTGTTCCATACCTTGCAAGGCTTACACCAAGGGATTTCCTTACTTTCTTTCTATTGGCTGATAGGGGCTTGAAGGGATGTTATTTAATTCCCAACTCCCCTCTTTCTGGGTAGGGTAATCATCCCATGTCTAAGGGTAGTCCTCTCCTCAGGGGCTCCTGATCCTTTGTGACTGGTCCCACACCATTGTCCTAGACACTCTTCTCTGATGGGTTCCCTAAACTCTACCCCAACTTTGAAAGTTATTCTTGTATCCAAAATTTCTCAAATTACTCAGTGTGTGTGCCATTGGCTTGTGTCCTCTCAGAACTCCAACTCTCATCACACTCACAGTTTTGCCAATGAGGCCAACTAAGAAACTTCAGACGAAAAGACTTGTGTTCCATGGACCTAGATTGATTGAATAACCTCCAGGGTTCTTCAAGAAGCAGGCATATCCTATTCAGACAGAATTTCCCATTCATATTTCTTTGTCTGTGAGAAAATATGGAGCCTTCCAGTGTTTTCTGAGCCAGGTGATTTCTCTATTATGAGGTTAGCCTTCCATAAGCTCTCATCTTTCAAGAATCAAGTAACTGACCCTTTGCCCTCTATGGCCTTCATATTCAACAGAAGTTTTTGTTACTCCTACAAATGTTAAAATGACATTATAGATACACACAAAGATATCTATCTGATCTATAGATATATCACAAACCTATATATGTCAATAGATTAATAGATAATCTATGTGTGTCTGGCATGTCATTTATTTTTATAGAAACTCTATAGTTTACTAGTAATGGTATAGCCAAAGTGTCAAAATAATTTAACTACTATCTTTATTTTAGGTAAAAACTATTATTTTAATTAAAATCTAGGAAAGCAAAAACAAAAACAAATATCCCTCGTGTAAGCACTCTTTTCTGCATGTCACTTTCCTATCTTCACCCACATAGTCACTTTTATTTTTACATGGCATACATGTAATTTCATATTTTCCCTTAATGTTATAAACATCAGTATCCATAATTATATTTTACAATGATAACATGCTATTCCATGAGATAGACACACCATACTTTGAGCGACTAATTCTATTTTCCACCCAACATGGTTGAAAGCATCTTTGTTTGCATTCACGCACCAAAACCAAATCTTACTAGCTTTCTCAATCACTGGCTGTGTGACTTTTTTTAAGTCATTCAACCTCTCTGTACCTTCATTTCTCACGTGTCAAATCAAATGGTAATTATAATAACATGTGCCTTTTGTATGTCACAGAGAGGTTGCAAACAGCTGTCTGAGATAATAGATATGAATATGTTTCTGAATTATATAATTATAAACTGCTTGGTCACAATAGCACATGACCCTATTTAACTTTCCTCACAGTGCTTATCTCTATCTGAAATTATATTGTTAAATCATGGTTTCCTGCTTGTCTGCTCCCCAGACTAAACTGTAAGTGCCCCAACAATTGAACTCTGCCCATTTTATTCATCCTTGAGCCCCCAGAGTCTGGTATATAGTAGGTTTAAGAAATATTAATCCACAAATTCAGAAATATAAGTGTGTTTTTATTGAAGAATGAAGAAAAGTAATTTAGTAACAAGATTCCATTTTTTAGGTTACTGCAAAAGTCATGTAATTTCTGCCAACCTGGGAGAATACTGAGAAATAGTATTGGGTGAATACATGCAAAGGACGGTAGGCATTTACAAAAGCTTGTATTCATCCTAAGCAAACTAGTGCTACTCTAAGTACTAGCTGTGCTTCTGAATGGACAACACATCCTAGTAATGGAAAAAACAGTTGAAAGAAGGGAATCTTTTTCTATGACAAACGACATTGAATCTAACAGCCCACATGAACCCCTGGCCTGTGGCCTATATCCGGCAGAGACAAGTGGGCTGAAAACTAGTATGGAGATTCCTCACAAAACTGAAACTAGAAATTCTACTTGATCCAGCTATTCCCCTTCTAGATGTCTTCGCAAAGAGTCAAAGACATTACAGTGACCCATGCAGACCCATGTATACAGCAACACAATTCATAATAGCTAAACATTGGAAGTAGCCCATATGTCCATCAACAGAAGAATAGATAAATTAAATGTGGCTTTTAAACACAATTGAGTACTACTCTACCATAAGGAATGATAAACTTGAGTCATTTGTAAAAAAAAAATTAAAGCATCTTGAGACCATAATGTTCAGTGAGATAAATCAGACACATAAGCTTACATATCACATGGATTTTTTTTTTGTATGAGAAACCCAAAGTATAAATAAAGAGCAAAATAAAGATAGATGATAGGAAGAAGAGGGATAAATCTTTCTAAACAGGGAAAAGACCAAAAGACGGAGAGGGTGGGGGTGGGAGGAGAGGGAAAGGGGATGATAAAAAGGAAGTGTAAGATGTGTTACGTACCTGTACCAATTGCTCCCCAGGTCTGTAAACTTTATGCACTACCAACATGTACTAATGAAAATAAATAATAAACCAAAGGTAAATACAAACCTTGAGACCCATTCTGGAAACAGCAGGCTGATGTGGGTGAGAGAACAGAGATGGAAAGAAAAAAACTAACCAAAGGCTTAGCTTGTGAAGATGCTTATTTTTTCTGCTATTTTGTGGATGGAAAAGTTTTCTGGTGTCCTCTTGTGTTATTGTCTCTAATTTATTACTTCCGGAAACATATGATTTAATTTCTATTTATTATAATAGTAAAAGAAGAAACAAAAAGCCACAAGTAACAAGAACATCACAAGTGTCTCCATATCACCTCCAGATGTTGTCATATTCCCATCCTCCCCCTCTGTGATTCTCTCGCTTTGCTTCATTTTGTTCCTTAGTTTGGCAAATGCAAGACTAAGGCATGAAGCACCACCCTCAACCCCATCCTCCAGCTGTTTCTTAAGCATCCGCATATTGGGGAAGGAAGACCTGGTCGCAGCCCACGCACCTGAAGCCACTTTACAGGTCCTCCAGCACCGAATCCCGGGCCAGATTCTCAGCCTCTTCCCTTTCCTCTTGCCCTTCCCCGGGCAGGCCATTTTCACTGTCAGTTAGGACATCTCTTAGGCACACAGAAGAGAGGCTGGCTTTTGAAGGGATCTTCTCAGGAAAGGTCATTCTTGCTATTCTTGTCATCTTTGTGGGGGGCTCCAAATCATCTTCTGTATCCCCCAAGGAAGCCGTACCCCTTTTCATTGGGACAGGCTGACAGTAGACATTCAGGACTCTTTTCTTTTCAGTAGATGTTGCAGACTCTAGGGGGTTATTGGCCAAGGAGGAAGGTAAATGAGAATGTGCCATGGAGGAGAAATTCTCCTTCTCCATCAAATCTTGATTTAAAAGCCTCTTGCAGGATCCAGGACCTGGAACATATTGAGGTAGTATGTTGGTATTTGGAAAAGAAAGCTTCAAAAATAATGAGATAAGATGGCCATGAAAATGTCCTGGGGTGGGGTCATATTTTGTGTGTGGTTTGTGTCATGTAATGTACATGCTTTGTAATCCTATGTGGAAAATGAGTCGTGTAAGGCAACTACTATAAATTATATACGTACATACACACACGTATATAGACATGTACATGTGTGCGTGTATACATACATATACAGAGTCTGCCAAAAAGTGTATACACACTTCAGGAAAAGAAAAATAGTATGTTTTTCAATTACTCAAATATGGGGCACCATAGAGGATGTTGTAGATTGCAGGAAATCCACTACATTGTCAGCTCTTAGGGAAGAAATTGAAAACAAATATGTAGCAATCTCAATGACCAAGGTCACCCAAGCAGCAGTTCTCTGCTAATGGGCTCAACTTTGAGCACCTCTTGTAATTGTAGTGCCCAAAGATAACTTGCATTAATCTCATTATATCTCAATAAATGCAGTATTAAAATATTTATACAAGTTTTTCTTTTCCTGAAGTGTGTATACATTTTTGGGGCAGAGTCTGTATATGTATGTATACAGACATATATTCTGGTATACCTTTGGTGACTGTCTGGTACTGGCAAAAGCAGATAGTGCTGTGTCTGTGTGCGTGTGTGTGTCTGATACTGTATGAGATAGCACATGTGATTTCATTGTGAATATTGGTAGATGGTGTGACAATAAATAGCCTTACATGTTGGAGGAAGTGTTTATGACCTCAGCACATGCAGCTCTGTGAAGGGCTGAAGGCGTGGTGGAAGAAGTGACTTTTGTGTGAGAACATATACATATTAGAAGGGCACAAGAGTTTTCTAGTATTTTGTCTACTAGTAGCATTATGAAATTAAAACAGGTTATCCATGTGAGGTAATAGTTTATCTGTGTCAGGTGATATGAAGTTATTTACAGGATTAAGGTGTAAAATGGTGGGTGAGTCTGAGAATGACTTCTGGAATGTGGGCATAAGGCTGTACCTATGTAACGCTGATACTGGGAAAATAGGGAGAGAGGAGATATTTATGAGAAAGATAAAAAGGAGGAGAAATGGTCTGTACTTAGTACAAAGGAGTGTGACATGTGAGTGTGAGCTGAGTTTATACACTGATCTGAGGGGGAAGACTCTGATCCCACCTCCTGCACATCACCTGCCTCACCCACAGTGGCCCCAGTGTTCACATGAAAATGTGTGCTGAGGAACTCTGTCCTCCTCTAGAAGGCAGATTTCCTATCTGCCCCTCCCCAGAGGAGTCAGTGTTCATCCCTCTTCCCTGCAGACCTTTCATGTATGTAAAGGAAGTGAATGGGGTTGGGTAGTTTTTCCCTTACCCCTTCACCCTTCATTTTTCAAATAAACTTTTGGGAGGTAGAAAAATGAACATGGTGAGTTTTGGAAACAGAACCTGGGCAGTTTTGGAGAAAAGTGGTCATTTATTCAGTTGTTGAACAAACAGGGTCTGCTCCACCTCTGTTCTACCTCAGACCTTTGAGAATGAACTTGTCTGTAAAATGGGAGCAGAGTAATCAAGAGATTATACCTGAAATAGCTGATTCCATTCTGCTCACCCTCTGCTATTCTCCAAAGCCATCTTGTCCAGCGTCCTCTCCCAGGAATACTTACTGCGTCTTGAACAGTGTTGTCTTACTTGGGCAGGAACTGCTGCACTTCAGTCCTCTGTGTTTCTACAGGGATCCTGCCCTCAGGGTGCCTTATGCCCCTCAAACTTGGTACTGTTTCATATTGCTTGCCACCTTCTACATATTTCATACTTTGTCTACATCTTACTTCCTAGAGATTCTCAATCTCAAACAAAAGATTTGGTAAATTTTTGTGTTTGAAGAAATTAAATATTCATGATCTTCTTATGTTCCTGTTCCTGTTCATAATGCCCAGCAAAGTATAATCAATGAATAAATTTTTTCTCCATGTAATGGAATATAGGGAGTAATGACAATATACACTGTAATCATATGCCACATGGATAACATTCATAAATATAAGGATGAGCAAAAATGATCCAGACAAAAAGTATATATTTTGCACTTCTATTTACACAAATTTATCTCCTGACTGGCTCCTGGCTTCTAAGGTCATCTAGAAGTCAGAGTAATTATTACTATTTGCATGGTAGGGTCAAAAAGTGAAACTACTGAATTCATGTGCATGTGAAAGATTATAAGAAAATGAGAAAAATAAGCAATGCAGATGGGTTTGTGTAGGAACACATGTGTGAATATTGGCTAGGACAATAAGTGGATGTGCTGTGTTCTCGGACTGGCTATCTTTTTAATGTGTTTTAAGTAAGATCTTTTGAGGACCCTATTATTCTGGGCTTCTTCTTTCCTGACAGTCTACCATGCTTTTCCCTAGTTCCTACTGACATACTGTTCCTATGTGACTCTGATCGTACTCTTATCCTCCCGGGCACTCTCCTACTATGTCCTGAGCAGGGCCCAGTCCTCCAATGATCCTGGGCTTCCTGAAGCCCTCTCTTGTGTTTTCCCTTTGACATTTATTGCTTCCACTGCTGACTATTTTCAGTTTCTTTCTGGCTGAGTACCCTTGTATCAACTGATGTTCAGAACTATTCAACTTAATTCTGAGATATTCCTAGACCCCAGCTCCCCTTCTGTACTCCCCTTCCATACCTGCATCCAAGAATTTGTCTTTATAAGAGAAGTCCTCTGAGGGTGAGGAAGAACTGTCCGCCACTTTGTGGCCTTGAGTATGGGCCAGTACCTTGGCTCTACCCTGCAGAACATCTTGTAAATCCAACTTTCCTGAGAAATGAAATAAAAAAGATACAGTTCTATTTTGGTGTTTATGTGTATCTATTATAAAACATATAATAAGTTTACTATTTACATGTTCACTGAATACACTTTGCCTCCATCCTCAAGGGTAAACAATACGGCTCCTATTAGTAAAATTTTAAATGTAGAGCAGTATTTATTTTGTCAATACTTGTTACAGATCATTACATTTGCACAAAGTTTCATTGGTGCAGAAACTGCTTGCTTCCACCTTTCAAATTGGACAGAACACTGTATTCTAGTTATTGAGCTTGATTGTATTTCCTACCAAAGAAAATGAAAAGTGACAAATGCCACTTCTGTGGCCATAGAAGCCTCTGTCTCTCTCCATGTACTCTGCTTTTCCAGTCGACTAGCCCTGGGTCTCTGCGAAAGATGTGTTAATGATGACAGTATTTTTCTCAGCCCATGAATTAGTTCACTGAGGGCAACTGTCCTGTTGACCTGCTCATCAACATGCTAGCAGTTGATTCTATGTGTAGTAGTTATTAGAGCTTGGAATCTTCTAGTGAAGTCAGGTTGTAAGGTGTTTTTGAGAGGCAAATAATCAGACTTGGTATACAGTAAGTGGACAATTATGTTAGATGATAGTATTTATCATGCTTTGGTTTATTTTTGTATTTTTTGTGTGTATGAGTAAGTATGGGTATGTGCTTTTCATATTTCATGGCTTACACTTGACATGTTTGAATATATACTGATGTAACTGAAAGTGAAATAAAGACAAGAACACTCCTCTGGGCCTCTGTACAAAGGACCAACAGAAAAAAAAGAAATCTGAAAATCTATTGAAGTATCAGACTGTTCTCAAAAATGTGAGCTACTCTTTGGAATGTTGGGTGTGGCTCCAATCTGTCCCCGCCCACCACTGAATGGAGGTCCTCCCTCATAATAGCTATTTGTTTACTGTTAATCTCCAAGGTAACACAACTGCTAGTTTCTAATTTTTCCATAAATAGCCAAATATTATCTCTTATTTCATAATTCATGGTTAAATGGTACATGCATGTTTATGTGTGTGCATGTGTATTTCTTACATTTCACAAAGAAGTCCTGGAAAGAATGGCTATTATTAAGGAATGAACCAACAACAAATGTTGGTAGGGCTGTGGGGAAAAAGGAACCCTTTTCCTCTGTTAGTGGGCATGTAACCACTGTGGAAATCGGTGTGGAGATTCCTCAAAAAACTAGGATTAGAAAAACAAAACAAAACAAAACTAGGATTAGAAGTCTCATTTGACCCAGCTATTCCCTTTCTGGGTATCTTTGCAAAAGAACTAAAAGCATCATACTGCAGCCATATATATGTGCACCTATGTCTGTGGCGCTATAGTTTGTAATACCTAAATTTTGGAAACAACCAAAATGCCCATCAACTGATGAATGAATAAAAAAGATGTGGCATTTTTATATAATGAGATACTACTCAGCCATAAAGCAGGTTAAACTCAAAACATTTCTAGGTAAATGGATGCACCTTGAGAGCATACTCTTAAGTGAAATGGACACAAAGGTATAAACATCACATTGTCTCTCTAGTGCGAGAAACTGAAAGTGGAAACAAGGACCAAAATGTACTATAAATATTGTGAAATAGGAAGAAATTGTACAAAAGAGGAACTAGTGAGGTGGAAGGAGGAAAGGAAGAAGAAAGGGAAAAGAAATAATATGAGAAAAGAAAGATAAAATGGTAATAAAGCTCTGTAAGTAAGGAGGGGAAGAAGGGTTGAAGGCAGGGGAGGGGAATGGGAAAAAAATCAAGATATATTATGTACAGGTACAAATTGCCTGTGATGAATATGATCATTATGTATACCTACACTGTACCAGTAAAATTAATTTTAAAGTTCTGGAGACATATCTTCATAGTCTGAAACAAAACTAGCTTTTTACTCCTGAGTAAATAATTATTTGTGACTTCACAGTCATTTTTGTACACCATTTCAACTTATTTTAAAAAATGTTTTCTTCAGTTCTATGAACCAGTTTCTTCATCAAAAGGGAAAAAGTACTATGAAAACTTAAATTTCATTTACTTTCCCGGTGCCCTTAGGAAGAAGTCAAATGGCAGAAAACACATTTTTTAAAGAAAAAAAATAGTCTGGATGAAGGATGAGAGTGACCCAGAGTGACTGAATTGGCAGCCCCAAACCTAAGGCACAGTGACAAGACCTGGATCATCTGAACCTTCCCTTTACTCCCAGACTACATGAGCCTTTGTGAAGGCATACATATCTCTCTCCTTCCCTGTTTCGGTCACTTCTTTTCTTCATCTTTCTCTCCTCAGGTCCTCCACCACAAACTAGAAGTCCACTCTTTTCCCTGTTTTTAGAAGTCAGTTCCTGGTTCCCTATTCCTCGAGAATATGCTAATACATACCTCTTGTACCCCTTGACTTTTTCACAGGTTGTTTTAAGGGTTTCTTCTGCTGGTGTTTTTTCTTCTCTTTATGTTTCATGGTTCAACTCTTCGCAGAATTGCTGATATCAAGTAAGAGTCTGAGACTGTTCTCAGAGAATTATTAGTAAAGATAAGAAATTAAATGTATTACCCTCCCCCCACCCCACCCCCGCCAAAAGCAAATAAGACACTATCTGTTCACTAGATCACTGTCCTTTGTAAGGCTCAGTATGATACCCTGGTTGGTATGATACCAGTTATCACTAAGGCCTCAGCAGGGTTCTACGACCTATTGATGACATCCACTGTGTTCCAGGACCCCACCAGTATTCACAGCACTCCAGGATTGCTTAATCTATTGCTTACGTTCATCTGTCACTGACTTGAACTTTCATACCCAAAGTGTAATAGATGATATTGATTAAACAAAGGAAATCCTTTGATGTGTCTAGGGATACTGTACTTCTGAATCTTCCCAACCCCAAGGATATGGCAGGACCAGAGAGGATTAGGCTTAGAACCATGCTTCTATCATGGAAATTAGTAAATATTACATCATAGTATTACTATTGAAGTTATTTGGAAATACACGTCAGATACATATTATAATAGAGGTGCATATTTGAGAGTACCTCATAAATCCAAACAATTCCAGCACTTATTAAATTTCTCCTGCTACTGTGTACATTCTCATGTATCTTCCCAATCCAACCTGTCTCCTTTGCCACTCTTCTCCTTCACTTCCATGATAGCTGGGAGAGAGACTCAGTTTTGACTACACCAAACCTGGTCTTCATCAGGAATTCTGTTCTTTTTTTTTTTTTTTTTTTTTTTGGAGAGGCACATTCATTCAGCTTCCTTCCTCCCGGGATTACTTCCTCTGGAGGACTGAGGACCAGCAGGAGGGCTGCCCCCCGACCAGTGTTTCCCAGTCACTGAGTCAGTTTAGCATCAGGGGGAGCTACACTGGGAAGGGATTTCAAATGGACACTTTACTACCAGGAAGCTGAGCCCTGAAAACCCTCCAAGGGCCAACAGCAGATTCCAGGCAGCGGCTCCTGGACGTTTTTGCTTTTAAACAAAACAGCAGCCCACACGCGGAGAAGCCACCTTACGAGTCCACAACACACACTTGCCCGGGGCGGGAGGCGGCCCCTCCAGGGAGGCAGATTTCTCTGCAATCTCAGACGGTGCATAAAGACTTCTGAAAAGCAAGCCCTACTTTTTAACACCAATTGGCAACTTGTCTCTCCCTATGCATTTCCAGCCCAGCCCGGAGCTCCAGTTGGGAGGGAGATCGCGGTTTGCGTCGGATGGGTTTGAGGTTTCTCTGCTCAATCAGAGTCCCCGGCTGTGCGCAGCCCGCCCTGCTGCACGGAGGCTCAGGACACACGCGCGCATTCGGCCTTCACCCGACCGAGACCCCAGCCAGCGCGGCGTCAGCTAGGCGACACCGCTCCCCGCGCTGCCCGACCGCGCCCGGCCCGGGCAGCTGCTCCTAGGCTCCACAAGGACCGCCCCTCCCGCCCTGCCCCCAGGCGTAGCCTCGGAGTGGCGGTGGTGAGGACAACAGGACCTGTGGAGGGCCTCTGGGCGCCCCAATTCAGGTCCCGCGCATGCATGCCTCAAACCCCAGGCAGAGTCGTCATCCTTGCGGCTCGGGCGAGGCGACCCAGGGGAAGCTCTCCAGGGACTCAGCTGGGGGAGGCCCTTCGGGAGCAAGACCAGCACTGGCCTCCCCTCGCGCGCCCCCAAACACAGGGGCCCACATTTGGGGCCCCTGCGGAGAGCCCCTGGGGTCCCGGCGAGGGGCGCGACGAAGCAGCGTGGGTCCTGGGACCCGGTGGTTGCCGAAAGGGAACGCCGAGGGCCGGGTCTGCGTCCCGCACCCCAAGCCGCTTCGCCTGAGCTGATGCGGCGCGCACAGCGCGGAGGAGAGGGGCGCAGGACTACAACACACAGCTCCAGTCGTGACGGTGCGGGCCGGCGGGCGCCCGGGGCCCGGACAGCGCCCAGTGCCCAGCCACGCCCCCTCGCCCGCAGCAGCTCTCAGGACGGGGTGCTCTGGGTGGGCTGGGGGGTCCGGACCTGGCTAACTTTCCCAGCCCCGGGCCCACCCGTCCTGCCTTCCGCAGAGGCGCGCTGGGTGGACACGGCCCGACGCGGTTCCCACCGCATCGGCTGTGGGGCTCTCTCCGCGCCCGCTTTTGGGTCCCCTTCCCTCCGCACCCGCGCCCCGCTCACCTCTGCCCAGCAGCGCGCCCAGCACCAGGCTCAGAGCCCCGCACAGCGGCGCTGTCGGCCCGGGGGCCGCGCCCTCGGAGCGCATCCTGCCGCCAAGTCAGGCCGCCCGCCCAAGGCGCCCTCCGGCCGCCCCATGCCCGGCCCCGGCCGCTGCGTCTCCACGTCCGCGCCTGGGTCCGCGCCGCCAGGCTGCTCGCGCTGCGCCCGGGACTAGGAATTCTGTTCTTGTGGCTGACAGTCTCATGCTTCATGATTTTGTGCCAGCCCCCAGTCTGTCTTTTGGAACTTCTGTGTCCTGTAGAGTTTGAACTCTGAGACAGCGTTATTTTACCTTCCATTGTGTGTAGAACATACCGCATCTTTTAAGGTCAAACTGTTTCTTCTCTAGTAATTAATTACCATGACTCCCAGGCAGTGGCTTATCCTCCTTCAGCCTCCTTTACCCTATCACTTCTCTCTGTGGTTATCATTTTCCAGGGGCAGAGGTTTCTAGGTTTCAGAAGCTGCATGCAATCCTCATCTATTCTTCCCTTTCTTCAAGGAGCATCACTCTAACCTCTGCTTATACTGTCACATCTCCAGTCTGTCACCCAGAGAGCCCAGGATAATCTTTCACTTTCACACGTTCTTTGATTAATATACAAAGTAGCATATCCATATGTTTCTGCAAGTAGGAGATTGACATTTTGTGGAGTGAAGGAAAGAAAGGGTGCATTTCTGGCCTAGCCTACCAGGATAAAGTCGGAGAGAATCACAGATTCTATAGTAAAATACAGTAGTATAAGAATAGAAAGCAAAAGGTGAATAAAAAAGGAAAAATGTCACAGCTACTATGAAACATTGAATTAAACAAAGTAGAATGAAATAAAAACTTCACTTTGAAATTAAACATTAACCAAGGGACAGAACAATTACACAAGACTATTTAATGCTATAAAACCTTGACAACAGCTGGGCATGGTGGTTCATGCCTGTAACCCCAAGACTCAGGAGGCCGAGGCAGGAGGATGGTTGAGAGTTTGAGACCAGCCTGGACAACGGTCAGTACATTGACAGCCTGAACTACAAAATGTGACCCTGTCTCAAAAAACCAAGAAGACAAAAGATAAATAAAACTTTGGCAGTTACAGTCAGTAAGCAAGAATTCCAAGACAGGGATGATAAGGCAACGTAAAGAAATAAATATGAAAAATTCAGAGCTCTGAAAACTAAAATGCTAAAATATTGACAGTAGGTTTGTCCTAAATGGCTTCTATCAGTTTGAGGTAAAGATCTTTGTATAGATATTTTCATCAAGGTTTGTTTTTTTTTTTATCACAAAGGGATGTTTGGATTTTGTCAGAGGCCTTTTCTGCACCTATTGAAGTGATTATGTGACTTTTGCCCGTCTGTTTACGTGGTATTTTACATTTGTTGATTTACATATGTTGAGTGATCTTTTCAATGATTTGTTGTATTTTGTTTACAAGCATCTTTGTGAGGCTGAGGATTTAGCTCAGTGGCACTGTGGCTGCCTCCCAAGTGCAAGGTCCTGAGTTTGATCCCTGGTACCAAAAAAACACAATGTAGCTACAAGCATCTTTGTGATGATTTTCACAACTACACTCATTAATGATATTAGCCTGTAATTTTGTCTGTTTTGGTGTCATAGAAATGTTAGATTTAAGAAATGATATTGCAATGTTCTCTTCCTTTCAATCTCATGGAAGAGTTTGAATGTTGGCAGTAGATCTTCCTGGAAGTCAAGATAAAACGCTGGGTTTTTGTTAATTGGGATGGATTTTATTACTGCCTCGATTTTGTCACCTTTTAACTGTTTGTTCAGGGTTTTTCTACCTTCTTGGTTAATTTTTTGTAATTCTTATGTGTGCATTAATTTATTCAATTCTTCTAGATTCTCCAATATATTGGAATATTTGATTTCAAAAAGTTTCTTATAATCCTCTGGATTTCTGCAATGATTATGGTAATTTTATCTTTTTCATTTTTAATTCCATTGATGTAAATATTTTCTTTCCACTTTTGGTAAGTTAGGCTAAGTATTTACCAATTGGGTTTGCCATTTCAAAGAATCAGCTGTGATTCATTGGTCCTTTTTATTGTTTTTCCTTTTGTATGTCTCAATTTCATTAATTCCTGCTCTGATCTTTATAATATATTTCCTTCTCCAATTTTGGATTTGGATTACTGTTCAGTTTTTAGGACTTTCATATGCATCTTTATGTTATTTATTATGCACTGCTCTTTTTCTAATGTGGGCATTCACAGTTTAAACTTTGCTCTTAGAAGCGTTTTTGTTGTGCCCCATAGGTTTTGGTATATTGTAGTTCCATTATAATTTGATTCTAGGAAACTTTAAACTTCAAATTTGTTCCTTGAAAAAAAAAAAAAGAAGGGAATCTTTATCCTTCCAGCATGTACAGACCCCTGAGTAAGCTGCTTGAGTCCATTTAAGAACAAGGGTTGAAAGTGTTCTAAACTTAGATTGTGGTCATTGTTGAACAACTCTGTTAAAATGCCAGAAGCCACTCAGTGCTACCCTGAATGAATTTTATGGTATGCAAATTATAGTTCAGTAAAGATATTTTTAAGGAAGAAGGAGAGGAAATGAAATAACCTGGATATTGAACTGGTTTTCATTGTGGTACACATATTATTAATAAAGGAAGCAATTCATCATAAGACTATATTAAATCAAAAGAATATATGTATTGTATTATCAAAAGAGTAAATATATTAAAGAAAATAAGTAGGAAGCACTTTTAAAGGTCATAGTCCAAACTCCAAATTTTTACAAATGAGTCAAGCAACTTTCTTGAGGTTACTCAATGAGCTAGGGGCAAATCTGGGGCAAAACCATGATCTATCTCCTCACTGCCAGAGCACTGTCATTTCTGTCACATCAGTGGTATTAAGCAGCAGTGAAACATGGAAGCATTTTGTTTCTGAATTCAAAAAAAGAGAATAAATTCCAGAAACTATCGATTATTAAATATGACATCAATTTTGATCTAATTATAGACTTTAAATTATGTAGTATACAAGCCTTTAGGGAAAAATTGATGATTTCATTAAATCAACATCAATTATCAAGAATAAACATCACAAAATTGTTCTTTTTGCCTTATTGAAAAGATTCCAGTAGATTAGGGTTCAACACATATGTAATGTTTTTGATTTAACTGAAACACTTGAGAAAGCCTTTCACATTTCTTTTGGAAAATTTTTTTTTTAAAGTAGAGAAATGTGATCTGGTCACTAAGCATTACTTATTGAACAAGAACAAGAAGAAAAAGAAGAACAGAGAATGTCACATGGCAGAAATAAAGAAGGAGCTCAGAGCTAGAGAGTTACGAGGCTCTGATATTGCTGTAGCCCTGGGGGTATCAGACAAGCATTGTTAACCCTAGAGCCCAAGGTGTAGGATTTTAATGCCTACAGAGAACAGAGAACATGGTCTTTGGCCAACCAAGGCAAGAGGTATTTGGAACAGAAAGCCTTTCGTAATACTAGAGCTTCAAAAGGCTTCCATAATATGAACCTCCTAGAAAAGCAAAAGGAAATTTTCTGCCATTAAGACAGTGCATGGGTAGAAAATAGTCATTATCAAGAAGCACTCTATGTTTCATGACTAGGTATAGTCAAAACTTACAATTATTCCCACTGTGAAAGAACTCCAAGCAAAGAAGCCAATATAAATGATAGTTCTATCCCCCAAACACTCACAATAGTTAAAATATAACCATCAAAAGAAGTGTCTATAACCTTACATATAAAGCTTCCATAGGGAAAAACACCTCTGTTGAAGATGAGTTCACAATACAAAATTACCAACTGGAGGATAAAACAAACCATTAAAATGAAAGATTAAACTAGCATGATAAAAGGATGAATTTAGAGAAAAAAACAAATGCAACCCTTTAAAATGAAAGAGCACATAAAACTAGAGTTTAAGAGAAGGGGAGGGAAGTACCAGACGAGTGCTCTGACAGTGACATGAGACTTCATATATGATCTAAGGGGCCCAGGGATTTAGCTCGGTGGCACTGCACCTTCCTCACAAGCACAAGGTCCTGAGTTCAACCCCATGAACTGAAAAAACAAAAATAACACTTAAGAAAATGTGGACTTAATTTAGTAATTACTAAAAAATATGGAGAAGTATTTAAGTGAGATACTAATGTTATTGCATTTATGGTTTAGAAAGACATCATTGGCAAACTTGCAATGAAAGATAGACTAAAAAATCTGAATCAGGAAGAAAAAGTAAAAATCATATTATTTAGGTCTCAGTTACAAATAACAGGAATGACAAAGTTGATCTTAGCAAAAATAAAATTATTGACTCATTTAATTGAAAAATACTGGCTACTTTATGCTTCATGAAGTGCAGGCTTGATAAACATGTTCAAATAATGTAATCAGAAACATGTCTCCACTTCAGGATTACTTTCTCTAGTGGTGATCCACAAAGCTCTAAGTCTAGCACAAAATGGGTGCCTCACCTTACTGACCCTTTGTAGAAATATACACAAACCATCTCTGCATGGCCCATCCAAGATACAGAAGGAGAAGCCAGGATGTTTAATCTGCCTGAGTTGAGGCAGGAAGAAGAGTGATTGCCGAAGGGAGGTTTCTAGGCCAATGTGTGCTCTTTTGGGTACAAGTTAAATTGAAAATAACAGTAGTTTCAACTTCTCTATCTGATGAGATATAAGATTTTCATGCCTTAATTTTCAATAAACCGAAAGAACAGAAATCAACAGAACTGGAACACACTGGCCTATTTCTCATGGTGTCTTCCTGTGGGGAGTCACTATGTAGGTTTCTTTAGGGAAATTATCTCTGTATTTCTTCCAGCGAGGCCTTCTAAGAACACTCTCGTGGCAGTCATTCAGTAGTATTACAAGATGATTTTATACTCTCCAAGTGCTTTATAAAACTACCTTGAGATCTGTGTATATAGGGTAATCTGTGTGGCTACCTTCCCTGTCCTGTCCATGAATTCTTCTGAATAAAATATCCTTCATGAATGTGTCCCAGGGATGTAGATCATAAGACCAAGGCTTTTTGACAATTCTGTGAGTTTGTGTCAATAATTTTTCCCTCCTGTGTGATTGCCTCAGGTTCGCTTTGTGACTTACACAGGGTAAACTTAAGACATCTAATGTCAGAGTATAGTTCCAGGCCCACTCTTCTGTTGTTGTTCTTTCATTTGTCTTAGTCACTTTCTTGTCACTGAGGAACAATACCTGATACTTGAAATTTAAAGGAGGAGAGGTTCATTTAAGTGCATGGTTGGCTAACTTCAAGGCAGGATGGCAATGGCACAGAGTCATGTTAGAGGAGAATTGCTCATAAAATAGTGTACAGGAAGCAGAGAGATCAAGAGAGGAGCAGGGAAGGGAGATGAAACCTTGCAGGCTACATCCCCAGTGAGCCACCTCTTTTGACAAGACCCCACCTCCTAACAGCAAGACAGCTATAAGTCTCCATAACCTAATCACCTTCAAAAAGCCCTGCCTATGAGCACATGAGGTTCTGGAGGGGGAGGGACATCTACATATAAACCATAACATATTGTAGTACCTTTTTAATTCTTTTAAATTCACAGCACAATATCTACTTCTGTTAACCTAAAATTCTCCCCTCCTCTGTCTTCAGTGCCACCCCATGGGAGTGCTACCCCCAGGCTTTGATTCTCTTCTTTTCTTTCAGCAATCTCCACTCAAAAGACACCCAACTATAGTAGCATCTACTATCACCTCTCTGCAGATGAGCCCCCTGGTTCATGGTATTGACTTTGTCTAAACCTCAAATGTAAGGTAACAAGGAAAGGGGACCTTACTAGAACCTATGCAGTAAGTCCTAGCCTCCTGCAAGCCGTGACAGCACAAGGCAAATCAATTTACTAGATAAAAAGATAAGAACAAAGATATATCATGTACAGGTACAAACACCCAATGATAGATGTAAATGAATTGAATACCTAAAATGTACCAACAAAAGAACTTGAAAAAATGAGACTTAGAGAAGAAGCTGAGCTGATCAATGACGCTCTGGGTTGCAAAAACAAAAGCCCCAGAGCTTGCCAAACCTTTATTCAGTACATTGGGAGAAACAAATATAACAGATGACTCAGGACAGAGAATTCAGTACATCAGGAGAAACAAATGTAACATTTGACTCAGAGGGCAGAAGCAGGGAAAATCCTAGAACAATGAGGAACTATGCAGATAAAGATTTTGTTCCTCTCAGTGTCAGGTAAAAGGGCCGAAAACCAAGACCAGACCAGGTCACAACAAGCCTTTATTAGGGAAATAGATCTGCTGGGCTGTCTCTGAACAAAGGAGAGACAAAAGCAATATGGCTGGGGCAGGGAGAGTCTTTTATAGAGACTGGGGTGGGGTTTGTAGGGGTTGAGGTGGGGTTGAGTGAGGTAGTGACTAGGGAATGGAGGAGCCGGTGATGTCACTGTAGAGCCAGAGTGACTCCATTTTGGAGCTGTCTCCTTTGTTCTCTCAAATTTGTGCTTATCCACTCAAAATTCCTAAGTTTATTACCCAGCCATCTGTGTACTCAGAAAAGACATTCCGGACACACTATCTATAAGATAAGCAGTTAATGGCTAACTGCCCACAAAAGATAGATGTGACCATTAGTCAGTAGATCTGCTAACCATCAGCTTATGACAGTCAACCACTAACCTTTGCCCCCTTCTCCCTTGCAAAAATCTATACGTAACCCCCTTAACCCCCCCTAAGCCTAACCAATCAAAACCCTACACTTCATATGTATTTAATATTAACCAATCACCTGGCTACTAACAACCAAAGCTTGTTGTATACTCAATAAAAACCCTGCTAGTTTCGAGGCTTGGGGCTCTCAATCTCGATCCGCTGCGTCAGTGACAATTGAGAGTCCCTGCTTAAGCTTAAATAAACGACCCTCGTGTGCTTACATCAGAAACGGTCTCCTGGTGGTCTTTGAGACATCGCGATCTAGACACAACATTTGGGGGCTCGTCCGGGATCCCAAGACCTTCAGGACTCCCGTACCGGAGGGTCAACGCCGGCTGGTGAGTGTTTTTTTTTTTGTGCTTGTAAAGTCTGGGCCTATTTTCTAAAAAGGTCGACAGACGGTCTAGGCGGACGCGCTGCAAGGGCCGCCGACCCGAGATCCTGAAAGACGTTCCAGATTCCACTGGTGGGGACGGAGTGCCCCAAGAGTACAGGTCAGTGAGACTCCTAGAGGGACGGTGCGGGTCGCTCCCGCGGCACGGCAGGAGGCCGTCGTCCCATTTACATTGCCTCCGATCCCGCAGAGGACGGTTTTGTCTCACCTTGTGCTTCTCTGTTGCGTTTGTGTGTCTGTTTGTGCTGACTTAGACCGAGACGATAAGACAGACTGTGACTACCCCTCTTTCCCTTGTAACAGACCATTTCAAAAAAGTTAGAGAGAGCGCTCATAACTTAAGTTTAAAAATTAAAAAGACTAAGTTCATCACCCTCTGTGGCTCAGAGTGACCCTCCCTCGGGGTAGGATGGCCCCCCGAAAAAACTTTTGATTTGCAGATAATTCACAAAGTTCGTAAAGCCATCCTCCCCCCCGATCAGATACCCTACATCGCCGTTTAAAAATTTCTGGTTTCTAACCCGCCCCCATGGGTTAAGCTCTTTTTGCCTTCACAACAACAACAACCGGAGTTAATCCTGACGGCCAAAAAAAAGGCTCCTAAAAAGCGCGCGGATAAAAAACAAACCAAAACCAAGCCAACCGCGCCACTTTACCCTGTCCTCCAGGGAGGGACCGAGGAAGATCTTATATTTCCTCCCCCCTATTCCCTCCCCTTTCTTCCGCCACAACAGGCTGGAGGAGGTGACCCAGTCCCAGCCGGGGCTGGGGAGCCCGCCCCGGGCGCCGCCAACAACCGTGATGGTCCCGCCCAAAATACTCGTCACCGGCGCGCCGCCTCGCCGGCAGGACCGACAGACTCAACTGTCTGCCCGCTGCGAACAATAGGGCCCCCTGATAAACATAAAAACCAGCCTCATCATTACTGGCCCTTTGCTACCAGTGATCTTTATAATTGGCGCCGACAACACGCCAATTTTTCTGATAACCCTAGAGATTTAATTAACCTGTTAAAAACCGTTTTGTTTACCCATCAGCCCACTTGAGATAACTGTCAACAGCTTCTGCAGGTCCTGTTCACCACTGAAAAACGAGAAAAAATCCAGAATGAGGCCAAAAAATTGGTTCCTAGTGACAGTGGTCAGCCCACCACCAATACAGACACCATCAACACTTCTTTTCCTCTGTCCCGACCTAACTGAGACTTCAACACGACAAAAGGTAAAGAGAGACTTCAAGTCTATCGCCAGACTTTATTAAGAGGTCTCAGAACAGCGACAAAAAAGCCCACCAATTTGGCTAAGATAAGAGATATACAACAAAAGTTAGATAAAAGCCCTGCTGCTTTCCTAAAAAAAAAATTCAAAAAGCTTTTCATAGGTACACTCCTATAGACCCAAAAACAGTTGAGACAAAGACAGCTATAATAATACATTTTGTCAACCAGACGACGCCAGACATTAAAAAAAGGTTACAAAAAATAGATAAGTTAAAAAAAAAAATATTCAAGACTTAGTGACAGTGACAAAAAAAATATATAACAATAAAAAAACCACAAAAAAAAACCAAAAAAAAGCTGATAACCGCCAGACCCAAAACTTAACTCAGATCCTTCTGGCTGCCACTACAGAAAAACAAAAAAAATATAAACATAGACTAAAAAAGATTGTGATAAAAAAAAAAAACAAAAAAAGACGCAGAGAGCGCCCCCAGTTAAAAAAAAATCAATGTGCTTATTACAAAAAATACAGACACTGGGCCAGAGACTGTCCTAAAAAAAAACAACAAAAAAGACGCCCCAAAACCCCTATTCTGGCTGCAGATAAATCAAATGATTAGGGAAGACGGGGTTCGACACCCCTCCCCGAGCCCAGGGTAACCCTAAAAGTGGAGGGGAGACCTATTGAGTTCCTGGTAGATACAGGGGCTCAACATTCAGTCCTACTCAAACCGTGTGGCCATATTTCTGATAAAACATCCTGGGTCCAAAGAGCTACAGACATAAAAAAATATTCATAAACAACCCAAAAAACAGTAGACTTGAGAGTGGGCCAAATAACCCACTCATTTATGGTTATACCAGACTGCCCCTACCCCTTATTAAAAAGAGACTTACTTACTAAATTAGGGGCTCAAATTCATTTCCAACCCGGGGACACAAAAGTCCTTAATCAAAAAAAAAGGCCCATTCAGATACTAACCATAAACCTAAAAGATAAATATCTACTACATCAAAAGAGGGCCCCTCCTGATCCTGATATAAAACAATGGCTCTCCATGTTCCCACAAACATAGACAAAAACTAAAGACATGAGACTAGCTATACACAAGACACCGGTGTTTATAAAAATAAAACCTAAAACAGATCCGATACGAGTTCGCCAATATCCTATGCCCCTAAAGGCCCAGAAAAAAATAACTCCACACATCAAGAGGTTACTTGCTCAAGAGATTCTCAGACCCTACCAATCGGCCTAAAACACCCCCTTGTTGCCAGTACAAAAACCTCATTCTAATGACTATCGGCCAGTACAGGACCTCCGAGAGATAAACAAGAGGGTTATAGACATCCACCCCACAGTGCCTAATCCATACACCCTATTGAGTTCTCTTCCCCCGAGCCATCACTGATACACGGTCTTAGATCTCAAAGATGCTTTTTTTAGCCTTCCACTGACACCTAAAAGCCAACACATCTTTACGTTTAAATAAAATGATCCAAAACAAGACATCAACAGACAGCTGACATAGACCCGATTACCTCAAAGATTCAAAAACTCTCCCACCATCTTCGACGAGGCCTTACATAAAGACCTGAGTGAGTTTCACCTCCAAAACCCCCAACTAACTCTGTTACAATATGTAAATGACCTTCTTGTGACAGCTAAGACACAAAAAGACTGCTTAAATAAAACCAAAAGACTCTTGATGGTCATAAGAGAGCTGAGATATCGGGTGTCCGCTAAAAAGGCCCAGATCTACAAACCCGAGATAAACTACCTGGGGTACGTACTTAAAAAAGGGCAGAGATGGCTGTCAGATGCTAAAAAAGAGACAGTTCTTAAGATACCCACACCAGATTCCCCTCAAAAAGTCAAAAAATTCTTGAGATCGGCGGGCTTCTGCCGCCTATAGATACCAGGGTTCACAGAGCTCACAAAGCCCCTCTACGAGACAACTAGAGACAGTCAGGCTTTTCAATAGACAAAAAAGCTACAAAAATCTTTCAATCAAATTAAAACAGCCTTGCTGATGACACCAGCCTTGGGCTTGCCTGATATTACTAAGCCATTCCACCTTTACATTGATAAAAACAAAAGAGTCGCTAAGGACGTCCTGATCCAGTATCTAGGGCCATGGCGCCGCCCAGTGACATACTTATCAAAAAGACTTGATCCAGTTGCGTCAAGATGACCCCCGTGCCTAAAAATGATTACAACAGTAGCTCTAATGGTCAAAGACGCTGACAAGTTGACATTAGGCCAAAAACTATACGTGACCACCCCTCACGCCATTAAAAAAGTCCTAAAACAGCCTCCAGATCGATGGCTCAGTAATGCTCACCTGACCCACTACCAGAGCTTACTCCTAAATCCAACCCAAGTTGTCTTTCAAGCCCCGGCTGCTTTAAACCCAGCCACACTGTTGCCAGACCCAAACTTAAAGGCTCCGCTTCACGACTACACAGACATCCTGGCCCAGATACACAAAATTCGAGCAGATCTGAGTGACCAACCATGGTCAGACACAGACAACACCTAGTACACTGATAAAAACAGCTTTGTTCGTGAGGGCCACAGGTATGCTGGGACAGCTGTAGTGACAAAAACTGAAGTCATTTAGACAAAACCATTACCCACCGAGACCTCAACACAACAGACAGAACTCATAGCCCTGACCAAGACATTGACTTTAAGACGGGGCCTAAAGTTAAATATATACACAGATAGCCGATATGCCTTTGCCACTACACACGTCCATGGGGCCATCTACAAAAAAAGGGGACTCTTGACAGCTAAAAAAAAGACTATTAAAAACAAAAAAAAAATCCTTGCCCTCTTAACAGCCCTCTGGCTACCAAAAAAATTAGCCATTATCCATTGCCCAGGACACCAGAAGGACGACACTCCAATTGCCAAAAAAAATAATCTAGCTGACCAGACGGCCCAAAAAATAGCTTTAAAGGTTGATCTGACACTGGCCACTCAGCTGCCCGATCCGAAAAGTACAGCCCTACCAAAAAAACCCCAATACACTAAAAAAGACTTAAATTAAATAAAACAATTACCTACGCCCCAGTACCTCAACGGGTGATAAAAATCTTCTGATTATAAAGTCATCCTGCCTAAAACACTGAAAAAACAAGTTCTCTCCAAGATACACCAGACCACCCACATAGACACTCAAAAAATACAAAATCTCCTAAAACATGCTAAAATTAAGATCCGTGATGCTAATTCTACAATTAAACATATTGTTACTACCTACAAAACCTGTCAATTGACAAATGCCACCCACAATAGGGCCAACCCAAAAAATAGGCTAAAAAAAAACCGACCTAGAGCCTATTAAAAATTAAACTTCACCGAGATAAAACCTAAAAAGTACGGTTATAAATACTTGTTAGTTTTCATAGATACTTTTTCAAGATAGACAAAAACGTTTCCTACCAAACACGAGACAACACAAAGTATGACTAAAAAGCTGCTAAAAGACATCCTGCCAAGATACGGTTTTCCAATAATGCTAAGATCAGATAATAGACCCACCTTCATTTCCAAGGTGAGTCAAACCTTAACACAGGTGTTAGAGACAGATTAAAAATTACATTATACATACAGACCCCAAAACTCAAGACAGATAAAAAAGATAAATAAAACCTTAAAAGAGACCTTAACTAAATTAACCTTAGAGACTGGCGGTGACTGGGTGACTCTCCTTCCCTTCACCCTTTATAGGGTACACAATTCACCCTATAAAATGGGGTTGACCCCCTTTAAAATCATGTTTAAAATTCCCCCTCCCATTATCCCCAACCTTCACTCAAATGTACTTGTTAAATTTAATAACCAAAAGTTATTACTTTCTTTAAAAAGCCTCCAAAGTGTACACAAAGACATCTGGCCTAAGTTAAAAGCCTTATACCAGACCAGACCACCTCCTGAGCCCCATCACTACCGACCTAGAGACTAGATCTTCGTTCAGAGACACCGACAAAAAGACCTTGAGCCCCGTTAAAAAAAACCCTACGTCACAGTCCTGACCACGCCCACTGCTCTCAAGGTCGACGGGATTGCTTCATAGATACACTACACCCACGTTCACCCTACAGATCCTCACACTGTCCTAAAAGACTTCGTTCCATCATGACAGGTGTCCAGAGACCAAGACAATCCCCTCAAACTCAAGCTACGTCGTCGACGATCGTGATTATAATAACTGTACTTTTGACACCGACACTAAAAAGACAAAACCCATATGCTCCCTTAAATTTAACCTAGATGATCATTAATACGTCTACAGACAACATTGTTAACAGTTCATCCAAAGTGGCTCCACCACTTACCTGGTGGCCAGACCTAGACTTTGACCTATATTCACTCGCCACAGAGACTTAAAACACTAAAAACTAAAAAATCGGGCCTAAAAAAGAGCCAATATATAAAAAAGACATAGGCCAATATAATACTAATAAAACATCCCTGCCCATGGCTCCAGTACCCATGGCCCCTCCTAGACTTGACCCTGGATATAGCCATTCTCTTGATAAAAACATCCTACAAAACACCCCCTTTTATGTTTGTCCGAAAAAAAGACACACACAGTCTCAGATAAACAAGTGCGGGGGACCTGACCAGTTCTATTGTGCCAAATAAAGATGTAAGTCCACAGACACCGTCTCCTGGGCCCCGCCTGTCAAAGACGATTTTATTTCTTTAAAAAAAGTCCCTGGGCCCCCTGGCCTGCAGACAAATCAAAAGGGTGATAATTTCTTAATTCTTAGTGGCCCCTGTACCGGGTTCCTCTGTAACCCGGTCAGACTTTCATTCACAGATTCAGATAAAAGGTACACTAAATAAAAAACAGGCCAGACTTAGAGACTCCGTCTATATCAAGATGGTTATGATACCGGGTTGTTATTCACTATAAAACTAAAGACAGAGCCACTCACCATAGGGTCTCCCCAATTGATAAGACCAAACTTGACGCTAGCTCCAATAACCCCTTTCAGACCTATTAAACCCCCTCCCCCAAAAAGCTCGCCTATGTCACCAAAACCAAACGCCTCCGTACGGCCATCAGACTTAACCTCCACTTCCACATCCCCGCCCTTGATTCAAATGATCACCCAGATTGATAAAGTCAATCATAACCGAAACCAAGACCCCCTTTAAAAACTGATGGTTCACACCTTTAAAGCCCTAAATACATCTAGGCCAGACCTCACTCAGTCCTGCTGGCTATGTTATGATACTAAGCCCCCATACTATAAAACAGTAGCTTATCTAGACAATTTCACTAAGTCAGACAGCCCGACTCAATGTAGATAACAACAAAAAGAGACAACTAGGCTGACCCTACAATCGATAACTAGACAAAAAACTTGTGTCACAGTGTCCCGGCCTCCCACCAACACCTTTATAACAAAACCATCCTTAGACCTAGGCCTAAATATCTCATTCCCCCTTATGACGGGTGGTGGGCCTGTTCCTCTAAACTTACCCCTTGTGTACATAGACTAATGTTAAAACAAACAAGAGATTTCTGTGTACTTGTACAATTAGTCCCCCGGTTGTTATATCACTCAAAAAAAGACATCCCCAGCCGCCTGGCTAAAACCCAGGTCAGAGTTAAACAAAAACCTATAACGGCCATTACTTTGACCGTTCTCTTAAAATTAAAACTAGCTGAGACAAAAACAAAAGTTTCATCACTACTAATACACAATAAATATTATAATGACTTAAAAACAGCCATAGATATAGATATTAAAAGACTAAAAAACTCCATCTCCCACCTCCAAGAGTCTTTAACTTCACTAACAGAGATAGTCCTCCAAAACCAAAGGGGGCTGGACTTAATTTTCCTTCAACAAAAAAAACTCTGTGTTACACTAGATAAAAAATGCTGTTTCTATATAGATCATTCAAAAATAGTCAAAAAATCCATGACTAAAGTTAAAAAAGACATCACCAAACATAAACAAAAAAAAAAACAATCTCAAACCTGGTTCAAATCTTGGTTTAATTCTTCCCCTTGGCTCACTACCCTAATTTCTACCCTGTTGGGCCCCTTGCTTATCGTGTTGCTACTATTAACCTTTAGACCTTACATACTTAATAGACTAGTTTCGTTCATTAAAAAACAAATTAACGCTGTTCAGTTAATGGTACTCAGGTCCCAATACCAGCCAATACCTATTGATTTGACAAAATTAACCCCCAGAGGCCCATAATTGGCCCTCTATAACACCATGAGAAGGGGGGAATATAGAGCCAGAGTGACTCCATTTTAGAGCTGTCTCCTTTGTTCTCTCAAATTTGTGCTTATCCACTCAAAATTCCTAAGTTTATTACCCAGCCATCTGTGTACTCAAAAAAGACATTCCGGACACACTATCTATAAGATAAACAGTTAATGGCTAACTGCCCACAAAAGATAAATGTGACCATTAGTCAATAAATCTGCTAACCATCAGCTTATGACAGTCAACCACTAACCTTTGCCCCCTTCTCCCTTACAAAAATCTATACATAACCCCCTTAACCCCCCCTAAGCCTAACCAATCAAAACCCTACACTTCATATGTATTTAATATTAACCAATCACCTGGCTACTAACAACCAAAGCTTGTTATATACTCAATAAAAACCCTGCTAGTTTCGAGGCTCGAGGCTCTCAATCTCGATCCGCTGCGTCAGTGACAATTGAGAGTCCCTGCTTAAGCTTAAATAAACGACCCTCGTGTACTTACATCAAAAACGGTCTCCTGGTGGTCTTTAAAACATCACGATCTAGACACAACATCACTAGGTGGTAGGAGGTGAGCGAGTATTAGGTTACTTTCTAGGCGGGAATAGGGGCATGCTGGGAAGAAGGGTTTATTCTTTGGTGGGAGCAACCATCTTGGGATGATGTCACACAGGGGAGGGGGCAAGGCACCCTAGGAAGAGGGCAGCTACTATACATAATAGCTCCTGAGGTAGTGGGAGACCTATCACTCAGGATGTCTTCAACTGGTGTAATCTTGCCCTAGAGCATCAGTCACAACATCACCAGACCATTGAGATTTTAGCTGTGACCAGAGGTGAAAATGGAACTATGTCTCACATGCCATTGTTAGCCTGTAGGCAGGAGAATCAGGCCTAATCATAATTTAATTGTGAAACGATTTTTGCCCAAAATTATGTAGAATTGCCCCCAACATATCTCCCTTTATTTTTCTTTTATGTAAGTGCGCTTTTAGGGAAAAGCGAGCATGCCCAACAATGGCTTGTCCCTATGTATTGAGGACCTATAGTGTGTTTAACTGTCTTGGTTGTCCATAATAAGCTCTTTTTCAAAGAGCTATACCCAACTTTGTTAGAGGAGAAGAAGTACAGGTTTCACCCAACTGCTTTGAGCTGAGAAGGGTGGATGCAGGGAAGACCATAGCCAGGGGTCCCTTCTAGGGAGCTAATTTAATGGGTCTTATATGAAAACCATGTTGGAAATTAGCAATAAAAACCCTTTTTATAAGGTATATCTGGTGGATATTGGTAAAGAAATGTTTAGCACATTTGTTGTTGACACTATCTGTATGATCACTTGGAGTTTGGCAGTCTATAGGCAAGAATAAGCAAAAAAAAATTTTTAAAGAGATTACAGCATGCAGAGTCAAGGTGTAAACCCTAAAAATAAAAAGGGTAATTTGGGGAAAGAAGTTAGAAATTGTTTTTAAGGGACTAAAATAGTGAAGGTAACTTGTTGACTCATAGACCCTCCACTAAATGGAGATTATCTATGTCAGAGTTTTTTCATAATTTTTCTTAATTTTGAGTGTAAAAAGATTAAAAATTAAATAATAAACAATTTTAGCTAAAAACCTTAAAAACTTTTGTTGAACTCATATAAATTTTATCTTGATATTTTTCTACTGGGTGTTTATGACCAAGTTACAGTGAGACCTATATTAAATAAAATTAACCTCTTGTTATCTAACAAGGTTAATTATCTCCTCAGCCATTATCTTGGAACCATGAATAGAGCCACTTAGCTCCTTTGTCAGTGTCAGCCATCAGGATATGTTATGGCCTTGCTTGACCATGTTACTTTCTGTGAAAGCATGCAAGATTTTTTTCCTCCAGGTAGCATTCCTTTGGCACACTTTTTTGTTTAATCTTACTTTTTTGGTGTCCAGCAATCTTCTTGCTCAGGAGGTTGGGTGATTTACCAAAGATGTAGGATCTTGTGGGGCAGGTTCCCTCATGTCCTGGATCTTCTTGCTGTTTTTGACCTTGGAGGACCAGGGCCAAAATATTGACTGTCTTCTTGGCCCAGTTACCTTTGTAGTTCTGGTTTCTAAACTTTAGTTGTTGAACACCCAGAAGAGAAGATCAATAGCATTAGCATTCTAATAGGAGTAGTAAACTTAACTATTAAAATTTTACTTGGATATTAAGCATTTTGGAACAAAAATATAGTTAGGAGACTAATTATTGCCAAGCATGGTTGTTCTACTGGTTGAATCTCTATAGAATGTTGACAGAAAAAGGTTTTAAATCAAGGACTACACATAATATTTTAGCATGACAATCATGATGATATTATTTTTGTAAAACACTTAAATGTGTATCTTAGTATAAAATAGCCATTGTTAAATGCTCTCACTCCCCCCGCCCCCCCCCCAAACCTCACATTTTTTAAGGCTCTTACCTAAGTAGCTATCTTTTGACAGGATGCCATCTAAGGAAAATATATTGGCCTACAAATGTACCTGTTATCATAAGTGGCTGGAGTGTAAGAGAAAGGCAAATATCTTAATCAAAAGGAGGTTATTACCATAAACAATACGTTGGAGGACCCATACAATTAGAGGGCACAAATTCATTTTGTACACCAGAAAAATAGCAGTAATAAGTATCACAATTATGTTCTTCAATAGTTTTATACCAAAAGCATTTTCTAATATCACCTTTTTGTTTATCCCACAGAAATTAATCTTAAAATGACCAATGCAAACATATCACAATAACATATTTAGAACTTAACCAATGTAAACATTTTATACAATATATTTAGAGATTAACCCTTTGATGACAACCAATGTAACCAACTTATAATATTGAGACAGTGGTTGTTGGGGTGTGTCTCTCATAAGGTTATGAAAATTATTTGGAGTCACATTAGTGAATAAAGACCAGAATAATTATTCCCTGGGGAGTGGCTCCTTTATTCACCAAGGGGAGTCCCATTCAGCAATCTCCCCAAACCTAAGGGTCTCTATTTATTTACTTTGACAGACAAATTTTTTTATTTTTATAACTTGGAAAAACCAAATTGTGACAATTATTATGTTATTTGTATCCAGTAAAAATTGTTTGATTTATTGCAAGTAAGTGTCAATACACATTACTTTTGAAAAATCTTGATGTCACTTTGAACAGCTAGCAACCTTGGGGAAGAAGGTTCTACCAGCCTGACCCATGGTTGCATGTTCCGGGAGGGCACTCACAGCTTTCATTATTATCTGTCAGCACACAAGCGAAATATCTCCCCCAAGGTATTAAGGCAGTGGGGCCTTCCCATTTACCTGTTTGGACATCTTTCCAAAGGACTTGTGATTTCTGGGTCTTAGCTATAGCATCTGTAAGCCAATGGAGCATAGGAGGCAGTGTATGAAGCCTGCTGCAGGATTTTAAAAATTTAGTACAAAAACCGATCTAAACAAGTTTGTAGAAGCAGCTGATTTTCCCCTTTTGATTGTTTAAGCAATTGATGTTTGAGAGTGGGATAGTCTCTTTCTACTATGGCTTGTCCTTGTGGATTATATGGGATACCAGTACTATGCTTAACATGCCAAATAAGAAAGAAGTTTTGGATACATTTATTAACATATGATGGGCCATTGTCTATTTTAATATTTTTGGGTACTCCCATGTTGGGAGCAATGCTACATAATTCTAGGGAAAAATCATTTGGTTAGCCTAGTTCTCTTGCCTACAGCCCAGCTACAGAATAACTCCAGTTTGGCCTCCCGTCACAACTGAGACTTCAGTGATCCAGTGATGCTGTGATTCTCCATGACAAGAGACATCCTGGGAGAACAAACATCTGCTCAGTTCCTCATTGTTCTTGGACTGATTAACATCTTGTTTGCCGGAGATGTACTGAACTCTCTGCAAGCCTTCCGTTACACCTTGTTTATCCCAATGTGAACTATTGAACTCTCTGCAAGTCATTTGTTACATTTGTTTCTCCCGATGTACTGAATAAAAGGTGTGGTAAGCTGGGGGCTTTGTTTTTGCTGCCCAGAACAGCACTGATCAGACCCAAAGCTCAGCTTCTTCTCAGTCTCATTTTTCTACCTTTCCTGTAATTCGCCGTGTGCTGCCGTGGCTCGCAGGAGACCAGGACTAACTGCAGAGGTTCTGGTAACGTCCCCTTCTCCTGTCCCCTACACTCCCATAGCAGCAAAGGCAGACAAGCAGTGTTGTTGAACATGGCGCCCTTTCTTACCAGAGTGATATGTGGCATGTATCATATGTGAAAATGTATCTATAGAAGCATACAAATTGAGACTTTACAAAAGAGAGGCCATGCATCACATCCATCTGCCAAATCATGTTACTGGCTAGGCCTTGAGGGTTTCCTCTGGGGGAATTGGCCATGGAATCTGCTGGCAACTAGGACAGACCATAACTATCTGTTGTGTCTGAGCTTGAGATAGTTGAAAATCATGTAGTGCCTTGGAGTTCTGATGGAAATAGCTATGTGATTCCTTAGCCTGATCAAAAGCAGTAAGAAATCCTATAAGCCAATCTGCTTGCGCATTGCCATATTAAAGTGGTCCGGGAAGACTGTTATGTGATTGAATATGTCCAGTATAAAACGTAACAGTTCTCTGATGTATGGCCTTTTGTAATCTTAAAAACAAGTTTAATAATTTAGGTTCTAAGGTAGAGTGGACCATAGCTCCTTCCAGTCTTTGAGTCAAATAAACTGCATAAGAGCAATCACTCAAAATATTAAGACGTTGGGAAGGAAAGCTTTTAATCACAAATAAACTGACTAGCAACTCGGACCTCTGAGCAGAGGACCAGGTGTAGGCAATAAATAGCTAAAGGAAGAACTCCAAATTGCTGGTTGGCCTTTAGAGGAGCCATCAGTGAAGTAAGTTGAGGCACCCTGCAATGAATGAAATTGAGTAACCTTGGGGAGAATAAATTCATGTTGTGCAAAAAACTGAAGCAGAGGATCACTAGGATAATGATTATCTATTTGTCCTATGAAATCTGCAAAAGCTACTTGCCAATGTAAAGCAGTTTGTAGCAGCATCTGCATTTGAGCCTTATCAACTAGGATAAAGGTGAAATAAGGATCAGGAATAAATAATCATCAGGTACGAATTACATCCCAAGGAAACTACTTTTGCAATTTGCTCTAGATATAATTATTGAGATTTCACTAACTGGTTGGATAAAAACAACCATTCCATGGGAAAGACCTGTTTCTCATATCACTGTCCTATTAAACCTATAGGTGAATGGGACTGTTAAGCACAAACAAATGGTCTGGATGGTTAGAGTTTACATGAAAAACTTGATAGTTATGTATGCTTTGTTCTATTTATTGGAACTCGTTTTGTGCCTCTGAAATTAATTTTTTTTTTTTGGTACCGGGAATCGAACTCGAGTCCTTGCGCTTGAAATTAATTTTTGAGGGGAAATAAGATCAGAATCTCCCTGTAATATTTTATACAAATTCTATAACTGAAAAGTTGCTATCCCTATTTTAGGCCTAATCCAGTAAAAGGCAAATTGAGGTCTGTCAGTCACCCACAAAGGAATATTGAAGAAGCACTCTTTTAAATTTATAACTATAAGTGGCCACTTCTGGGGAATTGCTACTGGGTTTGGTAAACGAGGTTGCAGTGCCCTAATTGCCTGTAAGTCCTGAAGCAAATGCTCTTTGCTTGACCTTTTAGGAATAACAAATATGGGTGTGTTCCAAGGGCTCAGAATGGTTCTAAATGCCCTTTGTTAAGTTGTTCTAGTATAAATTGCTCTAAAATGGTTAGTTTCTCCTGTGTTAGGGGCCATTTATCAACCTTAATGGGGTCATTTGATTTCCATTGTAAAGGCAAAGGTGCCTTGGTTGGAGAAACTTCTTCAATAGCCCCAACTAAAAATTGTGGTTGTGTATGGAAACACTATTCCCCAAGCCATAGGAATCCAAATCTGAGTTCCACTTCTCATGCCATCCTGCCAGTTCCACATTCAGCAGCCACCAAGTCCTGACCGCCCCTAGGGCACAGCTGTAGATTGGTTTCTATGCAGTGCAGAATTGGGTGAATGAGGGAAAGCTCAAGAAAAGAGAGCTTTGACCTGAACAGTGACTGAGAAGGATGAAATGGTCTTGGGAACATAAATAGTGATAGAGGTAACAGTAGCCTAATTAAGCTTGATAATTGGGGTGAAGATATACAAACAGCATAAAATAAATTATTTGCTCTAGGCATACCTCAGGACTTAGAGTCAAAGAAAGTACTTGTGGTTATAAAATGAACCTCAATTTTTTCACAGTCCTAACACGTGGCTGATTTATATTATGGTACCTGATCTGTAGATGTTCTAGGGAGGGTATGCTCACTGAGGCCTCCTAGTGTTCTCTCATGCCGTTTTGTGTTCGTGGCTTGTCTCCTTTACAGGAATGCTGACTCCAAAATAGATCAATTTATCTAGGAGGAAAAGTCTCCTAGTATCTTGCATTCAGCTCTCAATAAATATAGGTTCACAGAGAGTAGAAGAATCTTTCTGTCTTCATTGTTCTTGTTTTCCCAGTCCAGTTCACCCACCATACTGATTAAAAGACTTCATTTATTAGTCTATTTGGGCATGGGACATACATTAAGGTCTCAGATTGGACACTTGATTCTGTCTGAGTACGCTGCCGCTCCAATCTCTTCAGTGTCAGAACAGCTGAAGAAACATACACTAACTCAGAAATTCCAGCCCCAGATATGAGTCCCTGCCCTTCCCCTAGGATAAGACCTCTGAAAATAAAAGGGAAACCAGCTTTAGTTTTACTGACTTGTGCACATTCTAAAACACTGAAAAGAGAAAAAGGAAAGGGAAAATCACATTTGCCAATTTAAAGATAACTGCCATTGGTGTAAACAGAATCAACTTTACTGAATGTTCTAGAAAATATTACCAACTTAATATATATTGACCAAATCACTGAATAGTGGAAAACATTTTATCTTCTGCTTACTCAACCCTTGATAACCAAAAACAAAGTATTTAAGGTAACTTTTAATCTGCTTTTAGAAATGTAGCACCCAGAACTGTCTGTGACAGTTGGAAAACAGTCAATCTGTATTTGTAGGAAGGAAAGAGAAATAAAGGAAGGGAAGGAGGAGGAAGAAAAGGAAGAGTAAGGACCTATTATGATAAGCAGGTTCAAAGTATTTACTACACAACGGGTCTTCTTTAAATTATGTATTTTTCTTTGTCAACTTAAAAATAGCTCAAATGATAGAAGTAGAAACTAATTCCAACCCTGTCTGATCTGGCTCCAGTGATTCAGTATTTCTACTGCTGTTAGTAGCCTGATCAGAGAATACATGTCTTAAAGTTAGACAAACCTGGGCTCAAGTTCCACTGTGGCCAGTCACTGACCATGTGAGCCTGTGCTTTCCATCCAGATTATATTCGTGTTGAAGGGACAGTAAAGTACAAAATAACCAGCATGAGCTCTAATGCCAAATCCTCCAGTTGAACTAGATAACTAGTTCTGCCATTTTATTAGCTGTGTGTCTGGGACAAGTTCATTTTCATATCTGGGTCTTAATCTCCTCAGATGTGAACTAGAGATTGGTAATAGTCTCTTTCTGATGAGATTTTGGAATAACACATATAAAGTACAGAGTATAGAACTTGGAACATGGTTATTCAACAAGCATTAAGATTATTATAAATTTTTCAAGAAGGTAAGATTTTGAAGAGCAGGACTTGGTTTACAAGTATATCCTCAGTGGAAGCTTAAGGTATAGTTGGTGCTCAGTAACCACTTGATGAATAAAGTAAGAATACATAAGGCCAGGGATTTAGCTCAGTGGTTTCGCTGCCTGCCTTGCAAGCAGAAGGTCCTGAGTTCAATCCCCGGTACAAAAAAAACAAAACAAAAAACAGAATACATATTCACACAGGCTGTTGCAGGGAAATTACATTGTGTGAACATGGAAAATGTCTGATATAGAACAGCCACTCAACATATGTCCTTTGCATTCTTGTTTCCCTGATCCCTTTCACAGAGCAATCCCTGTGTCTCTTGCTTTTCAAGTACTATTTTTTCTTTGTAAAAATACTTTGATCTTAAGAAAATCTGATATACTAACCAAAATATACTAAACAAAATCTGATACCTAACCAAATGGCATTTTCACTGTTATTCTCTGGCCTACCTACCCTCTAGACGGAGGAAAATTGATGTTGGTTTTCATAGCCTAGAGGGATCACTCTTTCTAGCACCCACGAATAAAGCACTTTTCTGTTGAGACTTTTAGCACTATGGCCTGTGAAATAGCACTGCCCAGGTGGGGCTCTGGACAGCATAGGAAATAGAACAGGTATAGTGCTGATTATGTCACCAAGTTATTATTTATGCATGAATAGTAGTAAGGCTTTTCAGAATCATAAATTTCAATTTCAGAAATACAAGATCTCCCTGGCTTTGTGGAGATCATAAGCATTGCATTTTCTCCATAGGAGCCAATAAGCAACCCCCCACCCAAACAAAACGAAAATTTTCTCCATTCAATGATTCCACAAAAGCAAACACAATAAAATGAAAATAAAACAAAATCAATAATAACCCTTCTTGTCACTCCTCTTTTCTGAATTCTTCTCAGAAATTATCTTTCATTAAAGGAGTGTTAGAATAGCAAACTCTTAGAGTTAGAAGAAATTTAGCTATCAGAGGGGGCAGAGTATGTTCAGACTGTTGGGTTAAGGTCAGGATGACTTTGGGCTGGGGGCTTCAGAGTATCCAAGTCTTTCCTTTGTTGAGCAACCATCTTCCAGTAAGATTCCTGAGGGACATAGATCTAGCCTTGGCACCCTCAGGCAGGACCAGTATGCCAACTTGAGAATCGGCCTTGTAGAAGCAAGAATGAGATAAGACTGGGCAAAGCCAATGAAGCCAAAAAGATAGAGAAATAACTGGAGCTTCTCTCAAGAAAAGCCCCAGAGTTCTCTCCACTCAGCATCAGATAGAGAAGAAACAGAGAGACTCTGTATGTGTTAAATTGTGGTAGCCATTATTATCATTACATAAAATTCAGTAGTCACTTCTGCATCATCCATGACAAATCATTATCTAATTTCTGTTTGAGTACCCATGGGACAATGTATTCATTACCTCACAAAGGACCCTATTCTATTACTGGATGGCTACAGGAAATTAATTTTCTTTATTTGAAATGGATCTCTCATTCCTGCCTCTTCCCCTGGAGAAAGACAAAAACCAGCATGTCTCTTCTATACGATGGTGCCTTGTGTATATGAAGATAGCTGTCATGTTCTCCCGAATCTTTACCAGCACCAACATCTCTAGTATTCTTGACTATTATATTGGAATTGATTTCTGGGCCCTTCACCACCCAGATTGCTATCTATCATCCCAAATAGGTAATGCAAAAATCATTGGTTGCCGTTGCATTGTCACATGAAGATATCTCTCTGAGACATCTTACACTGGATATTTCATCACAAGTACTAACTCATCATGGGAAGGAAAACATGCTCAGTGTAAAATGATTTATTAATACAAATACATACCTAAACTTTCCAACAAATGTTTATTGGGCACCTTATAGTGTCAGGCACCTTGTCACATGTTTGAGACAGAGATGAAGACAGACACTGGCTTGAACCCCAGGGATCTCCCTGATTAGATGACAGATACATGGGCAGTTTTACACCAAGAATGAATTTGCCGAGAGGGGAAAAGAGAAGGGAGCCAGGGTTCCTCTTCACTCACTCTCTATGCTCCATGCTCCATTGACTCAGGCATTTCGCCCATAGCAGCCAGAGTAACATTTTTTAAAAGTGCAAATAAGGTCATGTCATTTCCCTGTTAAAAATTCCCAAGGACTTAGGTTTTTAAGGCATATTGAGTGAAAACAGTAAGGTGCAGAATGACATCGAGACTAGCATACCATCTATGTAATAGCAAACAAATAATACATTTCAGATTATCATATGGGAGACAGATATAAGAGAGGAATGGAAAGGGAGAGAGAAAGAGAAAGGGAGATAGAAATATAAAATAGATACATTTTTTAAAAACCTCAATTGCTTTGCAATGTAGTTAGAATGAAATTAAGCATGTTACTCTCACCTGTGAGGCTACAAATGTGCCTCTACTACTCTAACCTTTTCTATTCTCCCCCTCATTATGTGCCAGCCACAAGGGCTCTAACTTTACTCAAACATAAAAAAAGGCTTTTCTGTCATAGAGACTTCATTCTAGCTATTCCTCTGTAGGGAATCCTCCTGTCACTGACCTTCATAGGACTTCCTCATTTTGACATTCGGCATTCAGCACAGAGATTACTTCTTCCAGGAACCCTTCCTTGCCACCGTAACTAAAGTACCTGTCAGGTGATTATTATAGTGCCTGATTTTAAATTTTGTTTAGCATTTTTATACATTACCCTCCAATACCCATTGTACTTATTTTCTTTATTCCTCTTTAGAATGTAAACTCCATGAACATAGAATTCTCTTCTGTCTCATTTACCAGTGGTTAGAACACTGCCCCACACATCATAGGTGTTGAATAAGTAATTTTCAAATGATTTAATCAATGGTTGATGACCCAGTACATACCATGGCACCTGACACCTAGATATTTGTTGAAGGAAGGAGCAAAGTGGGACAGAAGAAAGAACAGCTAACATTCACAGAGTCTGTGGAAAGAATAAAGGGACAGCAAAATCACACTTTCCATTAGCATGGCTTTGTGGTGTGTGGGCCCTGCCTGCCACTCAATTGCTATTCATTTTATCTTACATATGTGGAAATGATTTTCTCATAAAGTCTCCTAACCTGCTCTGTGTCATCTTCACATTGTTTAGGGATGGACAATCTAAGACTTTAACCTTAGGGTTTCATCCATTTTATATTTTAGCTCCACCTGTGGCCCAGAGATTACAGACTTTATGCATGTTGATGGCTGCCCAGAGGCTGGGTGTGGGCTGCCTCAATAATCTCCAAACTCGGGATAGTCTGACTTTTGAAGTTGCAAAAGCTATAGGGATTGGGCTGGGGATTTAGCTCAGTGGTTTCACTGCCTGCTGGACAAGCGCAAGGACCCAAGTTAGATCCCCGGTACAAAAAAAAAAAAAAAAGCTATAGGTATTGAGTAAAAATGATGCTTCTAATTTTGAATTTTGATCTTTTCCTGGGTAATGATGTGTGGTATGTTACTATCTCAAGTTGCTGAGAAGCAGCAATGAGAAGATTCCAACCAGCCCCACAATCATGAAGGCAAACAACTGATATTCTCAGTGTACAGTATGGCTAAGCTATGATGCTTGGGTATATCCAGCATGCTTTGGCTTAGGATATTTTCAACTCCATATTAAGACAAGAAGCATCTGTGCTTTATGCCACCTGCCTGTATATTTTCCTTCCAGTTATCTTCATGCATAATGATGGGAACAACCTCCAGTGCATTCCCAGTCACCATGTTCTCCACCATTGAACTGTCTTTAAAAAGGCAGTTCTTAAAACTTTGGGCAAAGTGGGCCGGCTGGGGATTTAGCTCAGTGGTCCTGCCATCTGCCCTGCAAGCATAAGGTCTCAAGCTTGATCCCCAGTACCAAAAAAAAAAAAAAAACTTGGGGGGAAGAGGAACATAGATTTGTTTTCACTTTAAAAGTAATACTAAATATTACCATTGCAGTATTCATCTTTGAATAGTAACTGCTATGAAATAGTCCACCTTTCATAAATAATATAGATTCTTTGAATAAACATGAAACATGAAAATGTTATTTTTTTGGAAAATGTTATTATTTTAAAATGGAAATCTCTATCCTTTACTATTGAAAACTAGAAGCCTGATTTTTAGAACACTGAAAAATATAAGCTCATTTTATAAGATAGTAATCTTCTATGTTGTTTCTCTAAATATTAATTTAACATTAGAAATACACCTGTGGAGGGCTGGGGTTTAGCTCAGTGGTTCTGCCACCTGCCTCGCAAGCACAAGGTTCCAAGTTCGATCCCTGGTACCAAAAAAAGAAGAAGTACACCTGTGCAAAGAGTGCATCTTTACAGAAGCTTGTGTTTATGTTGCTGAAGCACAGCATATATACTCAAAAGGAAAAGATCTTTAGATTGAGTATAAATTTCAATATCATCTGCTTCTTTTTATTAAGATAAATCTGTTAGCCTGCTAACCACTGCTCACTGTTTCAACATGTGCTTCAATCTGGCTTAGTCAACAGCAATACCAAATGAGCATATTGAACAGAATGGAGAGCTCTCACTCTGTTGAATCAATCTAGGAGGACTCACATGACCTCCCCATCCCCATCCTCGCAGCTCACATGGTCCATTCTCCTCCTTGCCTCTGTGGCCCAAGCTTGTAGCTCTTCATTCACCATCTCAAATGTACCCTGCCCCTCTCCTTCCCAGAATCCCAGTATGGCAGACATAGTCTGACTGGCAGACATAGTCTCTTTTGTCTTTGCCTGGCACATCCTTTAGGTACCAGCTTAGACAAAACTTCTTTAGGGGAGAATGTGCTCACTCCTCTGCTGTGACTCCCATAGCATTTATCCTCCTCCTATATTTACTCACATCCCAAAGTGACTTGATGTTGGTCTCCACCTCTAGCCTGTCAGCACCATGATGGTAGAGACTTCATATTACCATACTAGTGCATTCTTGGCACATAGTAAGCACCCAGTAAATAGGCTCAATGCATATGCAAGTGAAGAAGCAGACGAATCAGTGAATGTCCTCCAGCAATTTGCATATGAATTAGAATTTTCTCAAGGTCATTTACAGAAGAAACCAGTACTTCCATTTTATTCTGTCTTAGGCCAAATTTAATTTTTACTCATTTTTACTAATTTCTCATGACAGCTAAGAGAAGGATCTAGAATTCCACAGTTCTCAGATCAGCTTCTTGATTTTGGTAAAATTAGCAGTTCTTGGCCAGATGGTGTGTACTGTGGTATTTTCCAGGGAGGCTCTTGGTCTAGAGCCTGTTTCTCTAACACTCGCTATGATTTTGTAAGTACCTTATTTCCTGTATTAAACCTCTTCTTACTAAAAATAGGGTGGTTTATGTTACTTACAACTAAACCTTACCTGACACACCCACTACACAATTTGCTATGAAAAATGAAATTGGATAATGTAAATGAAGCTTATCTCATGTGACCTAGCACATAATAAGCATTTAGTAAACGGGATTTTTTTTTTTGGAGGGGTTTCCCATTGAGCAGCTCCAGGATATATTTTCTGTGAAACATTTCAGATTTTAGCTTTGATGAGATGGAGACTTGCCCTTTTATCCAGCCCATCAGGAATAAAAAGAACTATGCAGAATAGGAGCCCTTTGAGAGAAGGTGGTTCACCACACTTGTTTTGAATTATATTAATCTGACCTTCAGATGCTGAGCACAAGAATTTCCAAATCATGGTAGTGGTGCCTGTGAGGTAATTATTGCAATGAGAAAGGCAGCCTCATGACAAGGACAAATTTAAGGCCAGCTTTTAAGGTTCAGGTAGAGAAGTTGTTCCCTTATGATTCTGAGCACCAAACACTGACCATCCCTTTTAAGTGCAGCAGATTTGGGCAGCAAGGACAGGAGCAAATGGAGATCAAGTGGCCTCACCTGGATAACTGCCTGTCTGATTCTGGTAATTGACCTTCAGTAGCAGTTCGGGGTCCTGCCTGTGGAATTCTCAATCTGCAGTATGGCTCACGGATGTTATCTCTTTGGCCCTGCCCCATTCTAGCTTTCCTTATCCCTGTCTGACTTCGAATGCATGCTCATACCCCATGGGGTCTATACCCCATAAGGTTTGCTTAATAACAACCCATAACAGCAAGGGTCGTAAGACCCAGCCTCTGTGCCCAGTGACACAAGTGCAATGGAAATGGAGTAGTAGGAACACAGACAGAGACAAATTGTGCCCTCTTTGCTATTTTACCTGAAGCATTGATGACAGCTGAAGATAGCTATGTGTGGGAAGACGCCGAATCACCCCGCTGCAGACAGGCCGGTCTGCCCACGCCCTACCGAGGTCTGCAGTCCCGCGGAATATGACGAATCATTCCGCTGCACACAGGAAGGTCTGTGCACAACCTACCTAGTTCCTGAGTCACGCGGAAGACACCGAATCACCCCGCTGCAGACAGGCACCCACCTGGTTCCACACTACAAAGACGCAGAGGACACCAGACCACCAGACCAAGGTACTGAGTCCCCGCTGTTCCCGGCCCAGAGGTAGGGGCTTCTGAGCTGTCATCCCATTGCTCCTGGTCCAGAGGAAGGGGCTTCCCGGTCACCATCCCTCCCACTGCTCCCAGCCCAAAGGAAAGGGCTTTTGGGCCACCATCCCTACCGCTGCTCCCGGCCCCTGTCCCACCTCACTCAGCTCAGAGGAGGTAATCCGTGCAGGCGCTAACAGCTCCCCGCCCCAGTCGAAAGGAGAAAACACATAAATTAGTCTCGAAACCAGACTTCCAGATCACCTATAGCAACCCTAAAGGGAAATGAGATGGAACACTCTGACACTCAACCACCTGGACCCACTGAACTGGCAACAAAAGGGGATCTGGAAAAAATGAAATCAGAAATAATTTCTCAGATAACAGGAGAAATTGTGCCCCTAGTGCAAGACATGATTAATAAATCTAGAGAGGAGCTCAGGAACATGATGGAATCCCAACATAAGAAACAAATGGAATCCATAAAACAGATGCAAATAGATTTCCAGGAGATGAAAAACTCCATTGAAAGTCTACACAACAGAATGAGCCAATGTGAGGACAGAATTTCAGATATAGAAGATAAGATTGCAATTAGTGACCAGGAAAAGAAAAATTGCTTCAAAATTATAAGGGAACATGAGAAATCAATCCAGCAGCTGGTAGATGATGCAAAGAAGAATAACATAAGATTGATTGGGCTCAATGAAGAAACAGGAGAGAGTGGAGATGACATAAAAAACCTCTTCACAGAAATAATGGCAGAAAACTTCCCAAGCAGGAGAAAAGAGCTTGACATACAGATAAGTGAGGCATATAGGACTCCAAATAGCCTTGATCAAAAAAAATCTACACATATGCATATAATTGTTAAGATTCCAGAAACACAACAGAAGAACAAAGTTCTCCAAGCAGTCAGAGAAAAGAAACAAATCACATACAAAGGAAGGCCCATCAGAATCACAGCAGACTTCTCAACACAAACCATCAAGGCAAGAAGAGCTTAGAGTGACATATTCCAAGCCCTAAAAGAAAACAGCCCCCAACCCAGATTAATGTACCCTGCAAAACTGTCTTGCAAAATGGATGGAGAAATAAGATACTTTCATGACAAAGAGCACCTTAGGAACTTCGTGAATACCAAACCAGCACTCCAAAGAATTTTACACAATATCCTAGGAACAGACATTGAGGATCACAACCCCAGGAAGCAAAGCAGAATGAACCCATCTGGCATGACAAGAAATGAAATGTAAAGGGGGAGAACCCAACAAAAAGAAAAAGTCATGGCAATGACAAGTCAGTACGTTTCAGTTATAACCATCAATGTTAATGGTCTCAATTCACCAATCAAAAGAAATAGACTGGCAGAATGGGTCAAGAAGCAAAATCCAACAATATGCTGCACACAAGAAACACACTTAATTCAAAAGGAAACTCATAGACTGAAAGTTAAAGGGTGGAAAACAATACTGCATGTGACAGGAACCCAAAAGAAAGCAGGAGTAGCTATCCTCTTGGCAGATCAAGTAGATTTCAAACCAACACTGATTAAGAGAGATGAAGAAGGACACTACATCCTTGTAAAGGGAAGAATCCAAGAGGAAGAGATGACAATCATAAATATCTATGCACCAAACACTAGTGCACCCAACTATATAAAACAAATACTAACGGACATGAAAAGTCATATATGCACTAATACAATTGTAGTGGGGGACCTCAACACCCCACTGTCACAAATAGATAGAGCAACTAGACTAAAAATAAGTAATGAAATACTAGAACTCAATTGAACTCTTGAACAAATGAACTTAACAGATGTTTACAGAGTCTTTCATCCCACAAAATCAGAATTCACATTCTTCTCAGCTGCACATGGGTCATTCTCAAAAGTAGACCACATGTTCACACATAGAACATGTTTAAGTAAGTGCAAAGGAATTGAATTTATCCCCTGTATATTTTCAGACCATAGTGTGATGAAATTGGAGATCCATAGCAAAAGAAACTCAAAAAATTTCATAAGCATGTGGAAATTGAACAACACACTTCTGAATAACCAATGGGTCACAGAGGAAATTAAAGAAGAAATCAGTTCCTTCAATTAAATGACAATGACCATACAACATATTGGAATCTGTGGGACACAATGAAAGCAGTCTTACAAGGGAAATTCATAGCATATTAGGAATACGCATATTAGGAAAACAGAACAAGCCCAATTAAACAACCTCATGCTGAACCTCAAGCTTCTAGAAAAAGAAGAGCAGGACAACCCCAAAGCTCATACAAGGGAGGAAATTATAAAGATCAGAGGAGAAATCAACACAGTGGAGACTAAGAGAATGGTACAAAAAATTAATGAAGCCAAGAGTTGGTTCTTTGAAAGAATCAACAAAATTGACAAACCTTTAGCCAACCTTGTCAGAAAAAGGAAAGAAAAGGCCCAAATCCATGCAATTAGGAATGAAAAGGGTGAAATTACAACAGACCAAGCAGAAATCCAGAGGATCATCAATACCTACTTCCAGCACCTATACGCCAATAAGATGGACAACACAGAAGAAATGGACAGATTCTTAGATACATATGAATTACCAAAGTGGAACGAAGAAGACCTAAAAATTCTGAACAACCCAATATCAACCAATGAAATTGAAAATGTAATTAAAAACTTATCAACTAAGAAAAAGCCGGGCCCTGATGGCTTCACTGCTGAATTCTACAAGACATTTAGAGAGGAACTGCTGCCGCTACTGTTGAAACTCTTCAATGAAATTGAAAGGGAAGCAATACTCCCAAATTCATTCCTGGAAGCAAGCATCACCTTGATCCTCAAAGCAGAGAAAGACCCAACTGAAAAAGAGAACTATAGGCCAATCTCACTAATGAACATAGATGCAAAAATCCTTAATAAGATAATGGCAAACAGAATGCAGAAGATGATCAAGAAGAACATACACCCTGATCAAGTGGGATTCATCCCAGGGATGCAGGGATGGTTCAATATACGCAAATCAATTAATGTAATACACTATATCAATAGAGCCAAGGACAAAAACTATATGATTATATCCATAGATGCAGAAAAAGCATTTAACAAAATCCAAATGCATTTATGATAAAAACCCTACAAAAAATTGGGATAGATGGTCTCTACCTCAAACTGATAGATGCCATCTATGAAAAACCAACAGCCAATATCATACTAAATGGTCAAAAACTGAAATCCTTCACACTAAAATCAGGAACAAGACAAGGATGTCCACTATCACCACTCTTGTTCAATATAGTTCTGGAAACATTAGCCACAGCAATTAGACAAGAGAAAGAAATAAAAGGAATAAAGATAGGAAATGAAGAAGTCAAATTGTCATTATTTGCAGATGACATGATACTCTATATAGAAGATCCCAAGAACTCCACCAAAAGTCTTCTAGACTTAATAACCAAATTCAGTCAAGTAGCTGGTCACAAGGTCAACACACAAAAATCAATAGCTTTCCTCTACACCAATGACAGACTCATTGAGAGAGAAATAGGGCAAATAATTCCTTTCACAATAGCATCCCAAAAACTGAACTACCTAGGCATTATCCTAACGAAAGAAGTCAAAGACCTCTTCTCTGAAAACTATAGCACTCTGAAAAGAGAGATTGAAGATGATATCAGAAAATGGACAGACATCCCCTGCTCCTGGGTAGGAAGGATTAATATAGTGAAAATAGCCATACTTCCAAAACTGCTATACAGATTTAATGCAATTCCAATTGAGATCCCAGCAGCATATTTCATAGACCTCAAGAAAACAATCCAAAAATTCATTTGGAGCAAGAAGAGACCCAGAATAGCAAAAGCAATTCTAGGTAACAGAGACATGGCAGGGGGTATCACAATCCCCAACCTGCAACTATACTACAAAGCTATTGTGATAAAAACAGCATGGTACTGGCAAAGAAACAGACCTGAGGACCAGTGGAACAGATTAGAAGATGCAGAAACAACGCCAGACACACTCAGCCATCTCATCTTTGACAAAGGAGCCAAACACCCTCACTGGAGGAAAGATAGCCTCTTTAATAAATGGTGCTGGAAAAATTGGGCTTCAACTTGCCAGAGATTCAAACTAGACCTGTATCTCTCACCATGCACTATAAACTAAAATCAAAATGGATTGAAGATCTAAATATTAAAATAGAAACTCTGAACCAGTTGGAACAGGGGTTAGGTAGAACCCTTGAAGGCATCGGTGTAGGAAAAGATTTTATGAACAAAACCTCAGTTGCCCATGACCTAGCACAAACAATCAACAAATGGGATCTCTTCTTATTAAAAAGCTTCTGCACAGCAAGAGAAACCACCAGCAGTGTGAAGAGACAACCCACAATGTGGGAAAAAATCTTCACCTGCTTTTCCTCAGACAAAGGTCTACTATCTCGAATCTATAAAGAACTTAAAAAGATCAGACCTCCCAAATTTAAAGACCCAATCCAAAAATGGTCATCTGAAATGAACAGACATTTCTCAGACAAAGAAGTAGAAATAGCAAATAAATACATGAGAAAATGTTCAACATCACTGGTCATTTGAGAGATGCAAATGAAAACAATGCTGAGATTCCACTTCATTCCAGAAAGAATGGCTGCTATCATGAAATCAACCAATAACAAATGCTGGCAGGGCTGTGGGGAAAGAGGAACCCTGCTCCACTTCTGGTGGGAGTGTAGACTGGTGCAACCACTGTGGAAATCAGTATGGAGATACCTCAAAGAACTAGGATTGGAAGTCCCATTTGACCCCGCTATTCCACTGCTGGGGATCTTCCCCAAAGAATTAAAAGAATCCTACCACAGTGATATATGTGCACCCATGTTCATAGCAGTGTAGTTTGTAATAGCTAAAACTTGGAAACAGCCCAAATGCCCATCAACTGGAGACTGGATAAAGAAAATGTGGTTTTTTAATAAAATGGCGTACTACTCAGCCATAGAAAATGAGAAATTAGAGACATTTATAGCTAAGTGGATGCACATTGAGGCGATACTCTTAAGTGAAATAAACAGGACACACATGAATAAATACCGAATAGTTTCTCTGGTGTGAGAAACTGAAAGTGTAAATAAGGACTAAATGTATAATGGGTAATGTGAAATAGGAAGAAAAGGGGCAAAGGGGAAGGAAGTGGGAGGGCTGGGGGAAGGGATGGAGGGGAGTGGGATTAATATGAGAAAATGGAAAAATAGGAACAAAATCTTTGTAAATAGGGAGGACTGGAGGGGTTGAAGGGAGGGCTGGGCAAGGGTGAGAAATAAGAACGAAGAGAGATTATGTAAAGGTGCAAATTTCCAATGATGAATGTCATTATTATTGTATACCTAAAATGTACCAATGATTAGAATGAATAATCAATAATGTAAAATAGGAAGAAAAGGTCCAAAGAGGTAGGGGTAGTGGGAGGGGCAGGGGAAAGGAAAGAAGGGAAAGGAAAAATGCTGAGAAATGGAAAAAATGGAAATAAAGTCTTTGTAAATAGGGAAGGGTGGAGGGGGTGAAGGGAGGGCTAGGAATGGGGAAAAAATAAGAACCAAGATGCATTATGTAAAGGTACAATTCCCAATGAGAAATGTAATTGTGTTGTATACCTACAAAGTACCAATAAAAGAATTTAATACAAAAAAAAAAAGAAAGTTATGTCTGGTACAGGAAGCTGATTTTCCATTCAGCTTGAATTTTTCCCCCTGTGGCTCTGAGTTGAATTTTGGGAGGTCCTGTACTATTTTTCGTGCTTCTAAACTTAACTATGTCACATTAGTTTTTTAAAAGTGACCTCAAACTTCAGCCAGAGTACAATCTTTATGGCAGCATACTGTAGAAATATCACTAAATATTGTTGTAGAGAAAACCACATGCAAATAGATAAACAAGAATAGCAACATAAAACAAAAGGGAGGGACATCACCTTTAACAAAGTGATATGACAAGGATTTTCTCCGAAGTCTTTAAGATCCGAGTACAAATGGTTAAAGCCAAACCAGGAGCAGCAGAATGTGCTGAGGACATGTGAGGATTATCCTTTGTAGAGATAGTGAAAGGGTTAGAAAGGAAACTTCTCATGGTCCTAAGAGCTTTGGAACTCAGAAATTACCACCAGATTCTTATTCTCCAAAAAAGATGACCACACTTTGAGTAGAACTCTCTCAGAAAGCAAACTTGCCATTGACCAGTTGGTGAGACTTTGAGAAGTGCCACAGACTCGGCTGAATAGATGAGTGCAAATGAGACAGAGTGGGTGACTATGGGAAAATTACAGCCCTTAGGTATCCTATGTCCTCAGGGGCCTCAGAAATATCCAACCAGATTTTCTTTTTTGGAAAGATGGATGCTTACTGTGAAAAACAAATTGACATGTGGCAGAAATTGAGCATTGTAGAAACAATGGTGAAAAATAGAAATTTCTATTTTTGCTAGGAGGAGAGGAGTCCAGCGGAAGCAGGACTACTGAAAAACTGGATTTTTTTTTTTTTAATACTTCAGGGTAACAATAGAGGAGGGAAATACTGGGCCATTTCCATAGGAAAACTAACCTGTCCTAACTCCACAGAAATCTTCTAAAAGAATAAGAAAAAATGGCATCTTAAAGAAACAAGAGAAAAAGAAAAAATTGTCATTAAACTCCATAAGGACCTTATTTTTTCAAAAAGAGGAAAATTAATCACAAAGGCATATCAGAAAAGTAAGACATAAAGCTGAGAAAACTCTAGCTTACTCTTACAAAAGGAACTAAAATAAATTAAGAACAGAATGGAAATTATGAAAATTTAGCACAATTTAAAAATAGAAAATCTCAGAAATGACATGATTGGAAGCCAGCAGGATATGAAATTTTTCTGTCATAGTTCAGGGAAAAAATTGAGAAAATAAAACACTTAAGAATAGTGATAAAATGAGAGGAAACATGAGAAATTAGCCAACAGAGAGAATAGATAATAAGAAAGCTAGAAACGAGAAAGAGAAACATAAAGAAATTAAAGTCTATATAAAACAGATATAGAATACGAGCAAAGAAAATTCCACATATGCATTAGTAGAATCCCCAAAGAAATGCCTAAAGTAATGGTGTAGAACAGTTTCTACAAAACAAGATAGCTTTCCGGCAATGAAAGATGACCGGAGCCTACATGTTGAAAGAACACACCATGTCTTAGCCCAGATGGTCAACACCAAGACATATGGCACTGAAACTATAGGACTTTAAAGATAAAGGAGACATCAGAGATATGATTTGGCACCTAATAAAAACAGATCGAGTCATTTAATAAGTAAGATGGTTGTATAATATATCACCCAAACTGATATGCTTTTAAGGAGTACCATTCATAGGTATGCTGGAAACAGAGATAGACCCAGACTATCTCTGGCCAACAAAGAGGAAATATCACCTAATCATAGAGAAAATAAACAACAGATTCCATTAAAAGAAATAAAAGCCTAGAAAAGAATGACAGCTTAGCCTCGTTCGCACCAGAAAAACCATCCGCAGCAAGTTTCTCCTAGAGAATCAACAGGCCAAGATCTTCCCCTCCGGTTCTCTTTTTATGGCTATTGGTAACAATCCTCAGGTGGATCTTCCGTGACCAGACCATGCTGATTCAGTTCAGCTCGGTGTTACAAGTTGACCATTAGTTAATCTACTACAGCCCAGTTCAAAACTAAAGAAAGAACTTTGAAAATTAGAGGCACTTAACACCAAAGTTCTTCATAGCAGCAATTAAATTCATTCTCTTTGAAACACCAACATACTAAATAACACATTTTATTTCCCTTGCATTACTTTTTAAGATGTTGTGGTGTAGACATTCTAATGTGCCTGCTCCTTGGTTGGGAGATGATGGGGAAATTTGACAACACCAGGAAGAAATACACAATATGGCACAGAGATAATTTCTAAAGTGGGAGAGAGGTCTATTACCAGGAGAGTAGTGGCTGTGGAGGAAGATCCTCAACAGATGTCAATTATAAAAAGTTGGATGGAAAGTGTCCATTGGATGTCAGCCTATATTGGACCCCAGAAATTCACAGGAGTTACATTCCTAAAGAACCCCTGAATTGTGAAAATCCACAAATTTCAGATATGATCAGAAAAATGCCTATTTTTATAGTTTTAACCTAAATATGGTATGTGTTATTTAATTTAATAAAATACTGTATTAGTAGAGCCTTAGATGGCATAGGTCATTTTGGTGGCACCTTAGGGACCTTAGGGCTTTAAGAAGAACCAAATGGAGAATACATGTGGAACAGCAACCTGTTATGATGTGGGAATTCTGATGTATCTGCTGGAGAGGGATTATAAGACAGTAGCCAAGCAGCAGCAAGGAGAACTGAATAACGCTCTTGAATTGTCTGCTTGCAAATATTCCACCAAAAAAATAATTGCAGAGTATATTTGCAGTTTCTGCAAAATACCAGGGTTTTACATAAACATTTATTAGGTACTAAGGAAAAATCTGCAAAGGACTGAGGCCATGAACTCTGGCCTGGAGTTCATGGGAGTATGCTGTATATCCTTCCAGGCCACGCCTTCAATGACCCACCTCCTCTGACCAGGCTTCATCGTTCAACATCACATTTAGCTATAAACTCATCAGTGGATTAATCCACTATATCAGTATCACATACCCATTTGCCTCCCCAAAGTCCCACCTATGAGCACATGAGGTTTTGGGGAATATCTAGGTATAAACCATGACACTTTACTTTTTCCATTTCAAAACATATAGAACAACACATGTAGTACCTTTGTATTTTTCTCTAGAATTGATCAGTTGCCCTACTGTTACATAAAAGTGATGAGATGCCATTTGGTTAGGAAATTTACAACAATATTTAATATATTACAACAATATTTAATTGAATATTTAACAAGCCAGTTCAAGTCTGTCTGTCTGTCTCTGTCTCTCTGTCTGTCTCTCTCTCTCTGTGTTTTTCTATCCTTTCAATACTGGAGATTGAACTCAGGGTCTGGCATGTGCTAGGCAAGTGCTCTTACGGCTCTAAACACTGAGATACATACCTCTGTCATTTTTTTTTTTTAATTTTGAGATGGGGTCTTACTAAGCTGCCAAGGCTGACCTTGGACTTGTGATCCTCTTGCTGAGATTAAAGTAGCTCATATTACACGCATTCACCAGCCTGCCTGGTATCAATTCAAGTTTCTGTTGTCAAATGGGATTAAAACTCTTCAATGTATTTTTGTATTTCTTAACCTCTGACCCTGCTTCCTTTTTCCATCGTCACACAACAGAATCAACAAATGGTAGGAAAACCAAATAATTGTGCTAGCAAAGGTTTTTAAAAAATTTGTGGCTATTTTATTACTATCTATTTACATATGCCACCATAAACTCTTACTAAGTATGATATTGATATGATACAAGGTTCCAATCAGTGCTTCTATGTTAGCATTATTATAGAGTATAATCAACCACACATTTTCTGTTAGTAGATCATTACAAAAAATTCACAAAGAGGCATTTGTAATGGGTTAATGGTGGTCCTAAAAAACTTACATCCATATTCTAATCCCAAGAACCTGTGAATGTGTTATTATTTGAATACAGGGTCTTTGCACATGTGTCAGGATTAAAATAATCCTGCATTATCCGCACACCCCTAAATCCAATGACAAGGGTCCATATGGTAAGACACACTAAGAGAAGAGACACACAAAGAAACAGAGGCCATGTAAAGAGAGAAATATAGATTAGAGTGACACATTCATCAACCCTAGAATCTTGTCAGATACCAGAAGGTGGGAATGCAAGGAATCTCTCCTAGAGCCCCTGGAGGTGAAGCAGCAGTGCCCATGTGTTGATTTAGGAACTGTAAGATAGTAAGTTTCTGTTGTTTCAAGCCACCAAAAAAAGGTGCCATTTGCCTAATGTTAGATAATGGAAGGAACACAAAGAATATTTGCAGTCGATTGATGCATCTTATGTATTCATGCTTTTAAATGTTTGAGAGATGAAGGGGCCAGGAACCAGATATAGTCCCCAAGGTCATCCTCATGATTTTATGGCCAGCAACAGGAAAGCTAATCAATGCAAGTACCAACTTTAAATTACTGTATCCTAAAAGTTTGAATCTGAATTTAATCAAGCCAGATCTAACTATAAGTTTACAGAAAATATAGAGAAAAATATTGAAGGATACCACAAAGCAATTAGCCAAATATTTTGTGTACATGACAAAAGACCTTCTTTCTCCAACAAAACAACACCATTAGTCAAAAAGGAAGGGGAGAATTTATAGAATAAAGGGGTAAAGTTATTAGTTATTATTAGTTATTAGTTATTTAGTATATGATGTGTGGATGTGTGTGCTTGTTAGGATCCTCACTTGTCTCTGTGTGTTTTACATTTGTTTATCCAGAGCTACTGTAAACCCAACTCTACTCTCTCTGCCCCTATACAGCTGGTCTCTACCAGCCAGAACTTGTTGAACTATGGACTGTGGGTTAGATCTGGCCAAACGACAGTGTACATATAGCTTGTGAGCTACAAATGATTTTACATTTTTAAAGGGTTATACGTAGAAAAATAAGAATATGGAACAAAGACTGTGTGTGGCCCATAAAGCCAAAACTATTACCAGTCTGGCTGTCTATAGAAAATGTTTGCCAACCCTGAACTCAGTTACCAGGGAATCCCTTGTCCTCTGAGTTAAGATTAGGTTTGGCTCACGAAACACTGCAAGCAGCTCTGAGGATGAAAGGAGAGAAAGAAAGGTACTTATTCTCCCAGCACTTTTCCTCTGGTCAGGCTATTCTCCCCAGTTACCATAAGCTTCCTCTCCTTGAGGAAGCAAGGAAAGCACAGAAAACAGTGGTATGAGTGATAACAATTTCTCATTATGACAAGCCTTCATGTATTGCATCGTCCCTCGCTCATTTTATTTCATCTTTGCCATACCTTTGTAAACTAAGCAACTACTGAGTACCAAATAGCTCTTCATTAACATCTCTGAAATTACCTGATTTGAATATGCCACCGGTTTCCTCACAAAATCCTGACTTATGCAAACAATAGATTAGATGATTTGGTTGTATATAATAACAACGTGGTGGCTATGTTGGAAAATGTCTCCAGATAGAGACACATATTGAAATCTCCAAAGATTACCTGGTATAATGGCTGGAATTCACCTTTAAGCGCTCCTGAAAAAGATATGGAGAGATAAATGAACTAAGAGGATATAAGTGGGAATTCATTACATTTTTCCCCCAAGCTTTGTGTATATTTGAAAAAAAAATCATAATACAAAGAAAGAAAATTGTGCTCTAACCCTACATTAGCTTTTTAATGAAAGAAAAGGACAGTTACGCTGATATGATTTTATTTGAAGGGCCAAAAAATATTAGGAAAGGCCTCATGGTTAAAAGCATGAACTTGGGTGATAAAAGCTTTGGTTTAAATTTAAGCTTCCTAATTACTTCTCAATCTCATTTTCTAAACCATATAATGTGGATAATATCTATAACATTTGATTACTACTAAAATAATTAAGTGACTTAATGTACATAAGCGGCCTGTTACCTAGTATTTGCTTAATAAATGATAGCTGACACTGCTTTTAAGATTAATTATAGTGCTTCATATTCAGAAAATGGAATGGATTGAGTTTGGGGTGATGAGGAAAAAGAAAAGATCATAGTTACCAAGAATTTTGTAATAAATATTTGTGTCCTCTGATATAGATTGTATTTGTTTGCGATTTCTTTATCACAAGAGACCTCCAATTTTTTAAAGGCTAATTGAACTGAATCATTTGAGATAAAAAGTACAGTCAAAGCTATTTAAATAGCATGTAGCAATTATGAAACTTGTTTAATCAAGGAATCTCAAAGGGAACCAATTTTTTTCTATTTGACAAAATGCATATTTTAACACCTTAATAGGAGCATCACATTGGTTCAAGCCTTTTAATTAGGATGAATTTCATTCTAATTTCATGGAAACTTAAAATCACATTATAATAAGACCATGAAGAAGCACAGATGTTTTGCAATTTGACTTTCTGCCTGTCCCTCTGAATATGGAAAAGATATAGCAATGTGTTATGGTGCACATTTGTTTTAATATTTGGCTGGAAGTTCTTGATAAATTATTAACTGATCAACATGATGCTGCATGAAAGGACTATAAAACAAAATGATGTCGCCACTGAGATAAGTGAGTGGCAAAGATATGCTCATTAGCATTGTCTACACATGAGCGAAGAATGACAAATTGAAACAATTCTGCTAGTAACTCCAAGTCCAAAAATTACTCTAACCTAAGATATTCATTTGGTTGAAAAAGAATTGCTTGCAGCATTTTCTCTCTCACATTAGTTTATTTGTGTTTGTAAGCACAGATGGTCTCCCTTTGTTTCACATTAGCTGATTTGCCTATGTAAGCTTGAGGCATAAAAGCTCCCTTGGGGTCCCCTGGATCTCCATCAAGAGACACCCTCTGAGGTAGCTCTCAGTCCCCAAATGCTCTTTGCCTTTCTACATGCTCCTCTAATACCTTATTTGGGTGCCATGGTACATTTGTTAGACTCATAAATTGACATTTTTATTTGTTCCAAGAAGGTCAGATTACAATAGGAATCTAAACCTCAAGTATAAAGAACATGAAAGTAAAATTTGGGACTCAGCATATTTCTGGGCTGAGAGAGTGGATAATCAAAGTTTGGGCTTGGGGAGACTTGGTGCAGTCATCAAAAGGCACATCTAGCCAACCCCACCTGCCATGACACACTTGTTTCAATGGAGTAAATGTCAATAAAGACCTCTGCCCTGTCACCAAAGGTGCCTTGAGTGTGACACAAAACAGACAAACAGCTGTTGATGGTCATTCTACATAGTCTTCTTATATAAGAACATGTATATTAGCGATCTAGAGAACATGTATATTAGTGATAACAAAGTGTTCCTAGTCAGTTTATTGCCTGATTTTCTGACTCCGAGCCATTTGTTCTCTTAGACTCTTATAAGGAAGGGAACAATTTAATGAAGTAATAATTATAACCAGTAATATCACTTGAGACAAGAAGCTATGCTGTTCACATGCTTTAGGCTCCTGAAGGGAGGGGTGTCCTAAAGCTATTCTTTCCACAAACCCCCTATTGTCAATTCAGCAGCTTCTCTTATCATTTTATCCCGCCCACCTTATATGTTTATATTCAACAGAGATCTAGAGATAATGTTTTAAACAAGCATTTCCCAAAGTGGTGATTTTTAGGGCATTGTTTCTAGGTATGCCCATGCCTTTAAGATGTTTCCATAGATCAAGAGGGTTAGTAGAAGCCAAAATTCGTATCCTCTTCTTAGTGATAGAAAGGACATGCTCAAAGCGAAGTTCTGGGAAGTCTTGTCATAAGCAGAACTATTTGACTTAATATAATCCAGGTTTTTCCAAACTTTCTTTTTTTTTGCACATTTATTTTGTACCTGGCAGAATAGTATTACAGAGAATGCAAGCTTATAAAATGGCAGCTAATTTAGTGGCCCCAGTCAGTAGTTCATAAATATTGGTGATAAAGCATGAAGTGTGGGGGGTAGGGTAGTAGGGAGTAAGAATATAGAACTAGGGATCTATGAATCCATGTGTTGGTCTCTAAACCTAATAAATAATATAGTTCATAAGTATATGTGTGACTATTTTTCAAATATAAAAAGGTATTTTAATTTATTAGATATGGTTCCATTGTAAAAGCGACTCAGATTTTTAATAAATTTTTTGTTTCGTTTCTTCTTTTAGTCATCAGAAACTAAAAATATAACTTATATGTGGGAGATCTGTAAAATGTTTTGGTGTTAAAAAGGGTTTTTTATGCTAAAGAAGAAAACAAGGTAGAGAAATCAGTTCCTTAACACAAAGGAGTGACTCTAATGGTTGGAAAGTCAGGCCTGGTGCCAGGAGATGGGGAGATTTTGAGGGCCAGCAAGTTCTGGTTCCTCCCAAATCGCAATACACAGTGTCACCTGGTTACCCATGAGTAGCCTTGGTCTGTAGGACTGAGCGCCGTGGATAGAGTCTTCTCATCTCCTCAAGGCCAGGGCTCTGTGGGATGCTTGACACAGCATGCACAGTGAAACTGATGTTTCTGCTTTGTAGTTGTATAAATGAGCTGCAGTGGCCAGATGTGACCGTGCTGACCCTGTTTATGTGCAGCATGGACATGAAGCCTCCATGACTCCTAGGGACCTTGCTGTCTCTAGATGCTATGACAGCAGACTTCTGCCAGTTGTCCATCAAAAAGTCAGGCAAATTCCCATGAAAAAGAAATAATTGTATTCACAGATGCTGCTCTCTACAAAGAGAGGTAAATGTAGGTCTGTCCAATGAAAGCAAACTCAATAATGCACTTAATCACAAGGATGATCAGCCTGGTGAGTTTAAAGAGCACAGCTAGTATGATCTAACCTCATCATTACTCCAGAATCATTACCATCCAAGGGTAAAATAATCATGGTGATTATCAGAGTACATAGTTATATTGCTAGTATATTGTGTGGCTTGGATCATTTTTTTCCTAGTCCAGCTGATAGATAGCATTTAATTTTGTTCTTAGTATAAGAAAACTATTGTTGCTCTTCAGCATTTGGTCTTTTACAAACACTCAGGATTCACTGATCTTTAAGAAATGTTCACATTTAAATTATGCTTCCTCTCTCTGAGGTTGAAAATGCAAACTGACAAGGAACATAACCAGATGCAGCTAGATTCAGCTAGATCCTCACACTGGTGGCCACACCCTGCAGAGGTGATGGAGCCAGAACTGCTGGCAAGAGCAGTGCACTGGGACTCAGGGACTTGTGGGCTCTAATTTTTCTTAATGACTTGGTGTTGACCTGGAGGAAATCCAGTCCCAAAAGGCAGCATTGTATCTAATTCTATCTTTTATTCTTAGCTGCAAGTTTTTGACATTTTCACCTGGAATGCCAGAATTCTTGGATATCTTACTTTAGGAGGTTATTTCTCCCCTTCATGCTTCTTGACTATTTATGTGAAGTTTACAGTCTCAGATGATTTTTCTGAAATGCATACTCCTCACTGTGGTTCCACAGTTTTCACATTTGAATCCTATTTTAGGATTCCCTGAAAAAAGAAATACTATAAATTTAGTTAACGGTAAAAAAGACCAAAGAGACAAAAAAAGAAATTTGTATTGGTTAGTGACTTTTAGCTTCCAAAATTTTTTTTAAAGGAGGAATGTGATTATTCTTTCTTGGTTTAATCTACTTTCCATTTTTCTCATTTGCCAATAAAAAGATAATTAACATTTATAGCTAAAGCTCTTTGGAACAGAGCTAAGTTGTCTACATAATATAAGGCACCCAGATTAGTACAATATGACCTAAAGTAGTTGAAGAAACAAAAGGAAGAAATTAATGATTCACAGCTCCTCAGGGGCCGAGGATTTGCCTGCCTTGCAAGCGCAAGGTCCTGAGTTTGATCCCTGGTACCACAAACACACACACACACACACAAGAAACTCAAAGTTCCTGCCCCTGTCTCTACAGTGCTAGGCATTTGGAAGAAAATAGAATATTCCGATTAGAATTTAAGGGATTTTCAAATATTTGGATTGACCATAAGCAAGATTTTTTTTGTTTTACGAGCTGGGATATTTAGTAAACAATAGTCTTTCATGAAAATATTTTTATTCACAATACTTTATTCATTGGGTCACTTACCCAGGAGTAATATCATTTGAGATGTAGACCATCTAAATACTTTCTGAAAGAAGTGACCAATTACTCAGCTTTGTCACTATGTAAGGTCTCATGAAAATGTTGGCTCAGGCAGAGACTGCTGCTGGACTGAAGAGAGGCTTTCAGATGAAAATATAATGTTTGACACTTTAGGGATCTGAATGAAGCAGTTGAGCTATGATTAATTCATACTTTATTTTGTTGCTAGTTTCCAAATATGAAGAAGGGGAAGAACAATCTCTTTTAGAAAATGTATGATCTCAGGTAGATTGTTACCTAGTGTGAGTCTCAGTTTGTCAGTGATAAAATATAAGTGTGATCTGTGTGGTACATAATTCTCATGGCAATTTGGTGACATAGGAATAAATATAAACTAAAATAAGCAATGAAATGTAAGTATTACTTTATATTATTCAGACAATGATTAAAATGTAATCTTTAGATATTTACTTTAACGACAAATTTTCAGTTTGGAAGTTTTAGTTATCATTCTTAGGTATTGCCAATAATCCTGATATTCACTGAAAAGGTGCACTCATACTTGGCTGCATTCTGCAAAAACAGTTCACTTTTGATATCCCCAAAGCAGTTAGCAAAGTAGCCCCAAGGGACTACCCCACTCTTTATTAAAAATAGTTGAGAAAAATCACCCTGATTCTACCCACAAAAATGTTCCAACCAACTCCCTAAGTATTTGGAAGGGACACAGCTAGTTTAAGATTTATGTCTTGTCTTTAAACTCTGAAATAAGCTGAATCATATAAATATTTTGGCACAGTATGCGGGGAATTAAATGCATTACTCTTGGCATTATTAACAGGTGATGCGGGAACAAGTGGCTACAAAAGTTCATGCTGCAGTGTCAGCAGAAGAAAATGTAGTTTATAGGCTTACAGGGATGGAAGGTGGGGGCAACAAGGTTCCATCAATTTCATGCATGAAGATGGCTGAAAAATACTTTCCAGCTGTCACAACTGCACATGAGGTTGGATGATTTCTTGTAGTGTTATGAATGTAAATGTTATTCAATTACTTATTTCAAAAGCAGGATTGTTTCTAAAGGAGAAATTTCTGGGCATCTGAAATGATTAAAACTCCTATTATTTTCCAGTTTTCTATTATTTCTCAGTCCTGGGAGAGAAATCACCTCCCTTCCAATGAAGCTCTGTGGTGCTCTAAGGATATAAAAATAGAGACACAAGGAGTACATTCTCTTGAATAAGCAGAGCAGCTGTCAACTTGTAAAAAGCTGAGTTTGAGTCAGGATTCAGTCTATCCACACAGCACCTCTGCCTCCTGCAGCCACCCCCTCCTCCCCTGGAGCCAGTTTCCAAATAATAATGCAAGAAGGATAAAAAGGAGAGAGCTTACGCTCCAGAAAAACAAATTGAAGATGGAACATGGAAAGAACTTGTGTCAACCACTGCATGGAAGACCGAAGAAAATGATTGAATCTTCTTTTCTGAAGATCAGAAGGTAAAAGGTCCCAGCCCAAGAGGATTAAAGGATCTCTGCATGATTTGAGAATGAGCAAAAAGATACTATGAGTGTCCAGAAAGGGAGGATCAAATACTCTATATTGTAGCCCAGGTACGAATAGAATCTGACACTATACCTGACAATAAGAAAAATAGTTGTTGGGGAGGGAAATGCATCAGGCTCTGATGAGTGAGGCTGTCCAGAGAGCCTGGAACAGTCAGAGAGTCTGAATTGTAGGGTTGTGAGCTTTCTTGATCTCTAAACTACCTAAGGTTTCCTCCAGCTATTTTCTGAGGATTTTTGCCAAGCAGATGATGGAATTTCATAGCTCATGTTGCTTCATTATCCCTGTGTGAAGGATGAAAGGCAAGTTTTATTAAGCTAACCTTGTGACTATAGCTCACTCACTCTGGAAGCCACAGGTCATGATCTAAAGATCTGTCTCCCAGCATTAAGATGCACCCAGAGGCCCCAGAGTTATTTGCCATTTCAATTTTACAACCTTCCATACCACTGGGCTGTAAGCTTGGAACAATTCAATGTAGGGTCAAGAATGTTGACTTTGGAATCTAAGAAACCTGAGTTCAGGTTCAAGTCTCAGGCCTGCCAATAAACTGTGTGATGGTAGACAAGGTTCTTAACTCCTCTTTGCCTTTGTTTCCTCTTCTCTATCATGGTAGTAGCCACAGTCCTCTCTCGCTAGGATTTTTTTATCAGGACTAAAGTGAGATAATTCATATGAAGCACAGTGACTGTCACTAAGCAAATAATAAACAATGGCTAAGCTCTTATAGTTCTTGGTTTCTGCAAAGATTGCTTTGAATGCTTGCCATAGTTTTTTGAAGACTCCCTGGCCTCATCTTCTGAGCATACCAAGTTACCAACCATCTCCATTCCTTATTACAGAAATTAGGAGGAAAGGGGATGTGAGGAAACAGCAGTACTCTGTCTCAGATCCCCAAATCTTTACTTCTATGCCTCTGCACTCACACCCAAGAAAAATTGGATCTAAGCTCTGGGCCACACATTCTAATGTAGCATTTGCAATAGCTGAGCACAGTGAGGGCTCACTTTCATCAGGCAATTTAAATCATCATATTTCAGTTTCTAACAATATGCTGTGGGATAGTACAGGATCTTCCAACAAGCATCTGTGTTTTTCGAATTGAGAATTATTCAATTGGCAGAAATAATACCCAAGCCCTTGTAACCAGGAAATATGATTATAACATTCAAAATTGTCATTTAATGGGTTCGTCTACATCCAGAAATTCTCCACCAAAGTGATGAGCAAATGAAGCCAGTTTATATTTATTGCTATTGCAGTGGATGTATTATATATCTGCTGTGGCTTCTCTGGGTGTTGTGATGGTCTATGAAAGCCTGAACATGAGGGTCTTAACCACAAACATGAATTTGAGGCCTTGCTCAGATCCCTGGTTACTGCTGCATGGCCAGCCTTTCTTTTGGTACCCGGATCTCTGCCTGACACATATTTCCAAACATTAAAACCTGGGCTCCTTCAGTAACAAGAGTAACTAAAGTTAGTTGTAGGCAATGTCAAAGCCACCCATCTAATTGAACAAAAATAACAAGTTGCTTTTTTTTACAAAATGTTAAGCAATTACATGATTTTGCTTCTCATTTAGTTGACAGATTTAGAGGTTATTAGAACTAAAATCCCAAGTGTCTTAACCCCTTATTATAGCATCCCAAAACTGTGAGGCTCCGTATTCTTCTGGCACCTTTTCTATGCTTCCTAATGCCAGCAAATCTGGCACTTCACATTAAAATTAATATTAAAATTGTTCAAATATGGGGCTTATGATAAAAGGAAAAAACAGGTGGTTTACTCGAGTTTTTACTTTAAAACTGCCTGCTGATTATCCCATCTGATGTTTCACAGTCCTGTTTTAAGGATTCCCCAAAAGTGCTTAGTCCTACTCCTAGCTTAGCCTCCAATCCCCTCCCTACGCAAAACCATAACCTTCACCCTTCTGTGCTCCCTAATGTTTGGTTTGGTTCAGTTCAGTTCAGTTCATCTTTTATTTATTTTTTAATAATTTTATTGGTACATTTTAGGTATATAATATAATGACATTTATCATTGGAAATTTGTACCTTAATGTAATCTATCTTGGTTCTTATTTTTTTCCCCATTCCCCTGCCCTCCCTTCAACCCCTCCACCCCCCCTATTTACAAAGACTTTGTTTCCATTTATTCCTTATCTCCCATTAATTCCATTCCCTTCTTTTCTTTCCCCTACCCCTCCCATTTCCCCTTCCCCTTTGCCCTTTTTCTTCCTATTTCACATTATCTATTATACCTCTTAGTCCTTATTTACACTTTCAGTTTCTCACACTAGAGAATCTTTTCTGTATTTACATGTGTGTCCTATTTATTTCACTTAAGAGTATTGCCTCAATGTGCATCCACTTAGCTATAAATGTCTCTAATTTCTCATTTTCTATGGCTGAGTAGTACTCCATTTTATTTTTTAAAAAAACACATTTTCTTTATCCAGTTTCCAGTTGATGGGCAATTGGGCTGTTTCCAAGTTTTAGCTATTACAAATTGTGCTACTATGAACATAGGTGCACATGTATCGCTGTGGTATGACTCTTTTAATTCTTTGGGGAGGATACCCAGAAGGGGAATAGCTGGGTCAAAAAGGACTTCCAGTTCTAGTTCTTTGAGGTATCTCCATACTGATTTTCACAGTAGTTGCACCAGTCTACACTCCCACCAGCAGTGGAGCAGGGTTCCTCTTTCCCCACAGCCCAACCAGCATTTGTTATTGGTTGATTTCATGATAGCAGCCATTCTTTCTGGGGTAAGGTGGAATCTCAGCATTGTTTTCATTTGCATCTCTCGAATGACCAGTGATGTTGAACATTTTTTCATATGTTTATTTGCTATTTCTACTTCTTTGTCTGAGAAATCCTTTATTGATCTCTTGTTTTGCACAGGCACTGCTAAAGCTGAGGTTTATACCACAGACTACTACTTGAGATTTGAAAAGAAACTTCCATCTGGACCTACACTACTGATTAGGAATTGGAGAAATGGACAGCCAAAGTTTCCTAAGTCCCTTTTAGTGACAAGCACTTCATGTGCATTATCTTAGTAGGTGTTCATGATAATCCTATGAAGTAATAACAGCCAACCTCCCCTCACTTTGGCTAGAATTCTGTACTTCTCTGTCTCTCAACCATCTCCTAGCAAAAGGAACAGATGAGCATTGGGGGCTTACAGAATTAGTGGGAGCTACTCACTGCTACTTGGGATGGAGCCAGCTTCTTTTTTTTTTCCATTAAGTTTATTGGTACATTTTAGGTATAAAATACAGTTACATTCATCATTGGGATCTTTACATGATGCATCTTGGTTCTTATTTTTTCCCCTTCCCCTGCCCTCCTTTCACCCCCTCCACCCTTCCCTATTTACAAAGATTTTGTTTCCATTTTTTTCCTTTTCTCATATTTTTTCTGTTCCCTTCTTTCCTTTCCCCTACCCATCCCACTTCCCCTAATCCTTTAGACCTTTTCTTCCTATTACACAATATCAATTATACATTTTTTAAATTACAATATCAAGATCTAGAGGACATTACCACAGGTTTTACAGAATTTAAAAGGATACAGAAAGCATATTACAGAACTCTTTTTTGAAATAAATTTGACAACTTCTGTGAAGTACCTTGGAAGACAAATTAATAAAACTGACTCTGGAAGAAATATAAAATTTGAATAGCACCTATTAAAGAAAGTATATCCCCAGCAACAACAGGCTCATATACATTTTAACTGATTAATTATGTCAAACATTTAAAGCAGAAAAAAGAAGGAACATTTCTCCCCCCATTTTAGGAAATCAACATTATGCGAATACTAACACTGGATAAAGATAATAGAAGCAAAAAGTATGAACATAGATAAAAATTTGTTTAGCAAAACTATTAGAAGTCAGATCTGCCAATATGTAGAAAGTGGTTTTATAATAGGGATGGCAGTATTGGTTCAGCATTGGAAGGTCCTCCCCCATAAGTCATCATTTTAACAGAGGAAAGGAAAAAGACATATGATCCTATCAGTAGTTGCAGAAAAAGTATTGGACTAAATTCTACAGCTGTTCATGGTAAAAGCTATCAGAAGACTAGAAGTAAGACAGAACCTTCTCAACAGATAAAAGACATGTACTCCATACCAGCAAAAACGCCTTATATGAATGGAAAAGATACAATGCTTTCTCCCTAAAGTGGGGAACAAGGGCAGATGTTCCTACTCTTCATCTGTCCATTAAACTTTTTTTTTTTTACTATATATCCTTTTATTTGTACATTTTAGGTATACAATATAAAGATATTCATCATTGGACATTTGCACCTTTACATACTCTCTTGGTTCTTATTTTTTCCCCCTTCCCCTGCCCTCCCTTCAGCCCCTCCATTCCTCCCTATTTACAAAGACTTTGTTTCCTTTTCTTCATTTTCTCATATTAATTCCATTCCCTTCTTTCCTTTCCCCTACCCTTCCACTTCCCCTTCCCCTTTGCCCCTTTTCTTCCTATTTCACATTATCTATTATACCTTTTAGTCCTTATTTACACTTTCAGTTTCTCACACTAGAGAATCTATTTGGTATTTACACATGTGTCCTATTTATTTCACTTAAGAGTATTGCCTCAATGTGCATCCACTTAGCTATAAATGTCTCTAATTTCTTGTTTTTTATGGCTGAGTAGTACTCCATTCTATAAAAAAAAAAAACACATTTTCTTTATCCAGTCTCCAGTTGATGGGCATTTGGGCTGTTTCCATGTTTTAGCTATTACAAACTGTGCTGCTATGAACATGGATGCACATATATCACAGTGGTATGATTCTTTTAATTCTTTGGGGAAGATACCCAGCAGGGGAATAGCTGGGTCAAATGGAACTTCCAGTCCTAGTTCTTTGAGGTATCTCCATACTGATTTCCACAGTGATTTCTGTAAAGGAGCCAGCTTCTTTATGCAGCCTGAGATTATATAAAAAAAGAATGCACACCTGAACAAAATTGGGAATTTATTGGGAAGAAGTAGAGAAGAAAATAAATTTTGGGTCAAATGTGCTCTTCCTATATTGTTGACTTTTGCCTATTCTATTTCTTAGTGTTTTTCATATTTATTCTCTTTCCCATGGCTCTGGTCTAAGCTCTTTATATCTCTTTCCTAGTTGTGATAACAGTATCATAAGTAGGCTCTCCATCTCCATTATTTTCTTAGTCTATGTCAGACAAAGATTCTTAAGGCACACTATGCTCAGGTGGCCCTTTTTTCCAGAACATGCATTGACTTGCTGGAAGACCATTCATTGAAGGCCTTCAGTAATTCCCACCCCACTTAGTTTCCCAGTTTTATCTCACACAGATTCTCATCCAACAAAATGATAGCACCATTGGGCTATTTTGAACAGGTAGGAGCATAATTGTTTCAAGGGACAAGTTAAAAGCCAAGGAAGCTCAGAAAAGGTTGTTTCTATGATAATTTTCCATATATTAAGTCACAGGACTCCAGTGTGGGATGAGGAGGATGCAGCCTGTGCTAGTACTGCTTTGCATAAGGACTGGGCCAGCCAGACCTGCTTTAGAGGCACCTTTAGGGACACCTTCCACCTTGACATTGCAAGATGATCCTGATATTCTCTCAGATGGTCACAGTCCCTGGATCCATTATGTCACTCATGGCCAATACCTATTCCTTTACCAATGCAAGACCATCAAACATCCAGTGACTCTTCCGAGGAAGAGGATTTGGAACGATGAGCAGTACATTCATTAAAGGAGGTATAATCCCTTAAAGAATCACTAGTCTTGTGTTTTGTTTTTATATTATTTATAACATTAGTGTAAAACACTATGACAAAGGTTAAGGTGCTTTGGCTTAAATTATCTTCAAATATCATAGGAGCTTTCATTCTCATTCATTCTCTCTCTCTTTCTCTCTCCCCCTCTCACTCTCCCTCCCTCTCTTCCTTCCTCCTTTCTCTTCTCTCTCTTACTCTCCTCTCTCTCACATACAGCTCTGAAATATAGGGAATACAGATATCAATATGGCAAAAAGAATCTTCAGGAATTTTGCTGATCTCATGATTGCCTCCAACATTCAGAGAATACATAGTGGCAATATCTCTAGTTCAGGTATGAAAGAATTATGTTCCCATTTCCTTTCTACAACCCTTTCCAGTTTATCCCCACCACTGCCCTGTCTCACAATTCTGCAACAAGCAAATTTCATGGAATACAGCTGAAGGACATCAGGGCAGGTGAGATGACTGAGTCTCCATATGTGAGCCTCACTACAGATGAGAAGATTTCATCCAGAGAAAGGTGGTCTTCAGAGGCTCCTTTTGAGGGTGAAGCTAATAAATAATCTCCTACTAGGTCCAAGGTATTTTGCCTTCTTGAAAGGAGAAGATCATACTCAGAGGGCCGGGGATTTAGCTCAGTGGTTCCGCCATCTGCCTCACAAGCCCAAGGTCCTGAGTTCGATCCTCAATGCCAAAAACAAAAAAACCCCACTCAGAATCATTGGTTTCCCCCCTGAGGTTAAGGATCAGTGGAGAAAGACTGAGCAAATATGAGGGAGGTAGAGAACTCTAGTTCTGTTACTATAAATGGTCTAGGAGAAAGGGACATAAATGTTATGTTAGTCCCAACTCTTTATTTCTCCTTAATTCCTCATACCCAAGCAAACTTGTCAGTTAACTACTGCCTGCCAGTTGATTATATTGCTTAGAACCTGCTTGGAAACTTCATTCTCTCCTTTCCCTCACTACACCAACCGTGCAATTCTGAAATAGCTATAATGAATGAGAGATGAAAAATGTATTGACAGTGAAATTGAGTGAAAAATGAAAGAACCCTCTCCTCCCTATTAATGGATTTAATATCAAACACACACCTAAAAGATTCAGGCTGTTTGATAACTGCTACAGCTAGTTCTTTAGAGTCTTCTGAATAGAATAATATGGCTCCTGAGATGTCTAGTTCTTGAACTAATGAGTTCTACTTGCTTCTGTCTGCTCTGTTAAGTTCTTGTCAAAACTGAGTCTTCCTCAGTTTGAACTAGGTAAGCTGATGTGTGATCAGCTGGGTAGGGCACAGGTTAAGTCCAGAATCTTTGGAGTCAAGCAAAACTGCTTTGACATGTGAGTTCCAGCTTTGGCAATTTTTAATCACATAAGCTTGGACAAATCATTTGTCTTGATCTACAAATTGTTCACAGGCTAGTATACCACACAGATAAATGAGATAATGCCTGCAGAGCACTTAGCACTCTACTGGACACGTAGTAAGTTACCTATAAACACACTATTCTCAAAAAATATTATTTTTCAAAATCCACTTGATTTAAAATCAGTCCTAATGAACTTTGCCATAGTCCAATTCTTGTTTCCTCATCTTCTTCTTTTTTTTATTATGTGATGTGTACCGCTATTCATTTATTATTTTGATTTGTATTTTAGTGGTTATTATAACACTGAAATGATTAGTGTAAGTTTTAAGAAAATCTGTGATTGCTTGATAAAGAACTAAATGGGTAACTTCTATATGTAGAATTTATTTTTTATTTATTTTTTGTCTTAAATTCTTTCATTGGTACATTTTAGGTATACAACACAATTACATTTCTCATTGGGAACTTGTACCATTACATGATGCATCTTGGTTCTTATTTTTTCCCCATTCCTTGCCCTCCCTTCACCCCCTCCACCCTTCCCTATTTACAAAGACTTTCTTTCCATTTTTTCCATTTCTCATCATTTTTCCTTTCCCTTCTTTCCTTTTCCCTGCCCCTCCCACTACCCCTACTCCTTTGGACCTTTTCTTCCTATTTTGCATTATTTTGATTATTCATTCTAATCATTGGTACATTTTAGGTATACAATATAATAACATTCATCATTGGAAATTTGCACCTTTACATAGTCTCTCTTGGTTCTTATTTTTCACCCTTGCCCAGCCCTCCCTTCAACCCCTCCATTCCTCCCTATTTACAAAGATTTTGTTCCTATTTTTCCATTTTCTCATATTAATTCCTTTCTCTTCTTTCTTTTCCCCTACCCCTCCCACTTCCTTCCCCTTTGCCCCTTTTCTTCCTATTTCACATGACCTATTATATGTTTTAGTCCTTCTTTACACTTTCACTTTCTCACACCAGAGAAACTATTCGGTATTTATACATGTGTGTCCTTCCTTGTCTTCTTTAAGTAAAATAAATTAGGCAGTTTCTCTTACAGATGAACATAATTTTTCATTCTACACCTCTTGTGTTTAGGCTTAGTACTTTTAGTATGTAGTTGTTATTGAAAAAAAAAGGCCAAAGAACAAAGATGTTGGAGGAAATCCTGGAGTGCTCATGGTAGGAGCTTCCATGGAAGAATTTGGGAGTGATGAAAATGCCCTGCAGAAACTCAAAAAGGCTGGGCCTTTACCCTACACTCACAATAAAGACCACAGAATCACTCACACTTAAACATGAACTTCATGTGTGACAGAAATAAAACCAATAAGGACAAGCTGGACTTTTCAATTTTTCAAAGAAAAGTTCTAGAAGACTTAGTTTCCCATAAAGGAAAAATGAAATTAGACCTTTTCTTCATCAACAAAAATCAGTTCCCAGTAAATTGGAGACAAATCCATGAAAAATAAAGCTATACAATTTTCAGAAGGAAAATATTTTATGGCCTCAAATTGGAAGAATTTCTTAAAATATAAAAGAACAAATAGGATATGAGTAGAAAATTTAACAACACTAATATTAGGCATATCTATTCTTGAAAAGGCATCATGCTGGAAGTAAAAAGTAAATTACAAGCTGAGAGAAGATATTTGCAACATATATAACCAACAGTGTACTAATATCTAAGAAATATGAAAAGAAATCCTTCAATAAGAAAAGCCAGTGCAAAAATGGGCAAATGTATTTCATAGAAGCAAAGTTCACATATCCAATAAATGACTGAAAAGGTGCTCAGTGTTGTCACTAAGATGAATATAGATTAGAAAGAACATAAGATATTGTTTGACATGCATCAGAAAAGAAAAGAAATAAGTGTGACATTATCCAGTGTTTGTGAGAATATAGAACAATGAGGATGCTCATACGTTACTGGTGGGAGACAAAATTGATACAAACCCTGAGTCTCTATTTGATATCACCTAGTAAAGTTTAAAATCTGCTATTTTATAATCTACTAGTTCTACTCTTAAATAAACTACAGAAACACTTGCCTATGTGAATTTAAAAATATGTACAAGAAAATTGAAAGTACTATTGTTCATTGAATTGCAACAAGGCAAATGTCAATCATTATTAGATTGGACAAATAATCTGTGGTATAGCATAGCCAGATATACTGTGGTATAGTATAGCCAGATAGCCAGGAGTGCCATACAATATTGAAAACAAAAAATACATTAAAAACCAGATGAATCTTGGGAATATTAAAAAGTCATAGAAAAATTCATACTATGCAGAATAATTCCATTGACCTAAACTAGTAAGTATGCAAAATTGTTTAGCGATACAAACATTTGATAAGCCTATAAATAAAAATAAGAATATAGTAAACACAAAAGGGAGACGTCTTTTTCTCTCTGCAACCTGGATGTGTATTTCACCACTCTAAAAATTAAAATGATTAGATCCATAGAAAGTTGTAAAAATACTACAGAAAGGTCACCTATATTTCAATTTTTAAAAATGCCTGTCCCTCTTCTTCCCCCCAAATAAAAATAACATGGAAAAACTAATGAGAAAATTAGATTTATAGAATATGAACTTTACTGAGCAATAGCTTGTGAACTAGAAAATGATATTTATTTGTCTTATTATTTTATCTTGGAGATATAAGTAGCAGAGAGCTGTGGCCAACACTGACCAGATAAAAGAAATGAAATAAGATTGGAAGGGGTGTTACATTTAAGTACATAGTTGGGAAGTTACATAATTCTACCAGATCTGAGTTCACTTTAAGTGTTCTTACTAGAAAGGCAATAGAACTCCCATCTTGAGGTTGTACGGGAATTTTTTTTTTTTCTGAAACTAGAAGATGACAGTAAATTACATGGAAATATTCAGTGTACATCCAAATATCCATGTATTGTCTTAAAAACCTCAAGCCTGTTTGAATTTTATAAAATGTGGAAAACTGGATTGGCTTTGAGATGAAGCCCCCACTTCTTTCTATCAATTGATAGAAACTAAAGATGTTTCTAAATTAGGTTTGCTGTTAACCATACACATTTATTTAAATCAAGAGCAACAACATTTGAGGTCCAGCCTGGAAGAAAATAGAGCTGATATTCTCCCCTGGCACTAGCCAGGTAACTCCAGTGCCAAACAGACCTGTCTTGAAAGCTTGGCTGCACCATTTATTAGTTAGGTGTTAACTTCTCTGATCCCGTTTTTTCATAGGTAAAATATGAATAAGAAGACCTACTTCAAAAAAGTTGCTATAAACATGAGAATGCATTATATATACTTAGCTGTCATTATGTCTCTTATTGAAGGTTTGCTATTGTCACCTAAAATAAGCCTTCCTGTTAGGAAATATTCTATTAGCATGACATGACTAGTGGAATCCCTGTCCTCAATGTGTGGGCTTTGAACTTTCCAAAGCCTTGAGACTTTCTTAGGGAATAAGAGGATGACCGCCTGAAGTATCTGATAGTCTATATGAAGAGTATGAGCTGGGAAACCAGCGTGTCCTGGGATATTTGAAGTATTAAAAATCGGTGCCAGTTTTGAAGGGGTAGAATAGTTAGCAAAGACCCACATTTTAATAGTTCAGGGTTTGTTTTGTGTGATTGTATTCCAAATGAAATCTTTCCTGACAGAAAAATCAAAGCAGAAAACTTTTCAAAAGAGGTCAAGGCAAAGTGAAAACTATGGAGCTGTCAATACTATGGCAGCTGACTTAGGAGAAGATCAAAGAGGGTAAGGAGGGCCTTGGCAGAGAGATCCAGAGTAAGGAGAATACTCTCTGGAGTAATAGTGATAGAAATGCTTTGGCCAAACCTGAGGGGTTCAGAGAAAGACAGATTTGCAGATGCTTTCTGCATCTAATCAGAGAGGTAGCACATCCCCACCATGTGAAGATTCAGCCCTAAAAGAACAGGGAGAAGGCCATGGAATTCAAAGAAATGCCCAGTGCCTTCTTTTACCTTCTATTCCTGAAGGATGGATGACCTAGTCCAGTGATGGCGAACCTTTTAGAGCTTTCAGTGACGCAAACAACCCACTGTAGCACACAGGCATAAGTTCGCTCCCACTGATCGAGGCCCTCTCCCACCATCTTCTATCCCCACTGCTACCTCAGTCCTGAGAGTCTTGAATCCAGATCCTCTGCTCAATCATGCTTCCAATAGATGTGGGAAGGTCTGAGCCCAAGTCATCCACATGCCGAATATGTGGAGGCTGGACTCTTGCTGTATTGACCTTATCTGTAATTGAGACCAGAATATGGTAGCTCATGCTGCCTAGCCAAATGTGCCTTCTCTCACTGTCTGCCTAAAACATACCTGGTTAAACAGGATAGGGATAATTAGGATAAAGTCAGATGGCATTAGAGAAAAAGCCTTTGCCCTCTGAGCTGTTTATCAGAAAAAAATAAATTCAGGACTTCAGCATGCTCCAAGGCTAAGCCTACCTTTTTACTGACAGTAATCAGAAGGAGGGTAGAAAGCAGTTTTACTATGGAGACTAGTGGGATGATTTCAGGGTACAGAATGTGAAAGCCACTAGCCACACAGGCAGATAAAGAGAGGAGAGCCAGGGAAAACTCTATGGAAGTGGAAGAGGGTATAAGGTGGGTATTTGTCTATCTAGTATTTCAGAAAGCACATCTGCCTTCCCCTCACTTCTATCCCACATAAGATATGGATCACCACATAACCTAGATAGAAATACATAAAGGTAGCACACAGGGTCTTCTTGCCTTCTCATTCTTGGAGAAAGAAAATTTTGGCAATTAAGCCTAGCTTAAATTTCCCAGGCTTTTAGTAGATATAATTCGTGAGTTCTTTTTTCTCTGTTGGAAATTTACTTAAAATAGTGAAAAAAACACTTAATATTTACCCTATCTTTCTATCACAGACCTGATGAAGCATAGAAGTGCTACTCTTATGAATTGCTTTTCTCCTGTCCCTTTGGTCCCATGATTCTGTTAGATAAAAATTTCTCTTAAGAGCTCATTAAAAAAAAAACAACTCACCTAGAACCATACAGTGTCCAACCCCGGAGACCAAATAAAAATTTGCAGTACAAAGCAGTTTGTCCTCTGGGTGAAAGGCTAATCCTCTGCTACTTCCCTGCTGAACCTGGAGTTGCCAGCTTTTCCTCGGACCTACCTATTTGCATCACCTCTGAGAAGGAAACACTCAGGCCTCTACAAGGATTTACCAAAGCCAAAAAAGCCTGGTAGGTCAGATAACAGTACAGAGCACTCCCTGTCCTATACTACATCTAGCTCCCAAGACTACAGCCATATTGGGAACGGCTAGGGTAGGGGTTTGAGTAGAATTCACAGACTCCAAAACCTGGCTGTATTCACCACAGATACCCGTGAGCTCTTGGCCCTGACTGTGCCCAGCATACTTCTTTTAGCTTACTTTCTTTAGACTTCCAATCTCAGTCCAGCATTTTCCCCTCTCTGGCTTGCCTAATCCCCAAGAAATAGAAAAAAACTAAAATGTGACTCTCCTAGCCCAAAGGAAGTCCTGTAGGGCTGCTTTCTATGATTTCACATCAAATGCTTAGATGCCTGTTATTGTTACTAATAAAAATAAAAAATGGTTGTCATTTGATAAGTATTTTCTATATATCAGATGCTATTCTGATAAAAAAAAAAATGGTCCTGTCCATGGGGATCTTCTGTTGTAGAAGAGCTGTAGATGATTAAGGCTAAACATTTTTTAAAAGAAGATAATTATAAATGATAAGTGCTGTGAAAGAAACATGCAGAGTTGGGTCATGCATAAAGGTCAATAGATAGGTTTTTCAGATGAAACAGTCAGAGTGGGCATATGTGGAGTTCAACTTGAAACCAAGAAAAGGGGGTGAAGATCACTTAACAGCCAATGCAGAGGCCTCAGACGAGCTTTGCCTGTTCCCAGATGAGAAAGGAGGGCTGTAAAGCTGAAAGAGAGTCAAGAGGAGAAGTAAGCCCAGGAAGATAGGGATCAAACTCATTCAAGGATTTGTAGGATTTTAAGCTGGAGTCAATGAAAATTCTGTGGAGAACTTTAAGTGCATGACATGATCTGATTTCAGTTTTTCAAAGACCATTTTGGCTGTTAAGACAAGACTGCAAAGAGTAAAAGCCAGGAGGCTATTCCAAGTCCACACAAGGGATCATGGTGGTTTGGATTAGAAAGAGTAATGGCAGCAACAGTGGAATACTTCTTCACAGTTGTATAGAAAAAGAAACTGTGGTTCAGAGAGGTAAGGGAAATTGATAAACATGCACAGCCAGCTGGGCATGGCAGTGAATATCTGTAATCCCAGCACTCAGGAGGCTGAAGCAGGAGGATCATGGTGAATTTAAAGCCAGCCTGGGCTACATAGTGCAAGGCCAACCTGGACTACACAGTGAGTTCAAGGCCAGCCTGGACTACATAGCAAAACCCTGTTTCAAGAAAACTAACAAACAAAAAGATTGCACAGCTAGTGTTAATTATAGAACCAGAATTCAAATCTTTATCTATTTGTCTGTTGCAAACTATGCTCTCTTCATTTCTTTGATTCTCTGTTTTCTCATCTGTATGATAATGATTTGGATTAGATTATCTATGAGATAACTTCCAGTTCTCAAATGTTAAAATCTTCCAGCTAAGTCATCAAAACTTGAGCAAGTTCTCTCTGATTAGATTTATGTTTATTGCTCCTTGGATGCAGTCTTACCACTGTGCAGATTGCTGTCTTATAAGGTGAAGAAACATGCACAGTGTATAAAACACTTCTGTGGTATTAGTTTCCAGGGACTTTCAAGATGAGTATGAGAAGGAAAGCATGTCTAGGCAGGGAGCCCAGCATCAGTAGGGAGTGAGTCTAGGGCTGTGTGCAGAAAGAAATCCAGCCAGTCAGAGAGAGCGATAGAAGGCAAGGGGGAAGAATAGTGGAAGGGGAACAATGTTATCAGCTGATACTGGCAATAAGTAACAAGAGATACATTTTCTCAAAAATTTCAAATTTGTCATCTGTAAATGAGTCTTTCAAAAATCAGGCTATGGGATTTGGCTTTTTAATTTTTAGACATTTTCATTATTTGAATTTTTGTACATGTGTATTACTTTTGTAGAAATTTTTAAAAGGGAGACTAGTTCACTTAGAGTAACAAATATCTAAAAGTGCCATAACATGGCAATATACCCTGGATATCTATGAGAGGCAGGCATGATTTCATGTATTTTAGCAGTAGAACTGAGAAAGTATAACATTAAAAAAATCACTTAAAACAGTGGCTATGAGCTCACGTTTTGAAGCCATCCCCTCACAAATCCTGATTCTGCTATTTACTAGCTGCAAGACTTTGGGGGAAGCTAATCTCCTTGGGCCTCGGAGGCCTTATCTATGAAATGTGTTTCCTAATTATCGGTAACTATTTCATGCCATAGTGTAACTATGAGAATGAAATTAATTTTATGAGAATATAAATATCACCTCTCTTCAGGTAATATGTCCAGCTTTATGGTTTCTGAAAGCATATCACTCCAGCACTGGGAAAAACTAATTTTTAGTTTTCTTTTGAGAAATTTCTGTTACAGATTAGGTGTTCTGGGGAGCTTGAGTAAAATATGCTGTGTAAATAGAAAAAAATCATTTCAAATCTGTTAGGATTTAAAGACAGAAATTTTTTTAGATACATAATACATAAAAATGATAGTGATTTGGGATTAGAATAAAAATTTTAATTTGCTATAGAATTAAATTATTGTGAAATTAACTGTAACATGTGCATTTTAGTGGAGTTTATATTTGCATTTCAATGTGTTAGCCTCCTATAAGCTCATACAAGTTCTACAAGCAGAGTCCCTAATTAAAACATGTATAATTAGTGATTGTAAATATAGGAACAGAAAAAGCACATCCTATGGGCATTTCCTTCTGAAAATGTTTCTGCACACAGGTCCAAGTTCTTTGAATTTCTCTTTCCACTTTGTTGTGGGCAAAAGCACTACAAGAAAGAAGGTCTTCTGCAGAATACCTTTACTTTCCTAGATAAAGCCAGAGTTTGGCTTGCCTGTTAGTTGCCTAAAAATCCTTTTCTTCCTTCAGAGGTTTAACATAGATAAGTAAACACTGAGTTTTGTCAAGGCAGCTTCTTGAAGCGTCAATGTTCCAGGACACTAGGCAGCTTTCTGGATCCTTCTGCTATGAGGTCAGCCCTGATACATAGTCCATATGCCTTGGAGAGACTATAGTATTGTCTTTTATTGCAATCAGTTTTCCCTATAAGCAAAAAGAAAGCTTGGGATTTGAGGAAAACCATAGAAATAGAGGAAAGGTACTAAATATTCTTTAAGAACAAATGACAAAATGAGATAGGAAATAATTGATTCTTTTACACATTAGACAGGGGTTCTTTCCCATTGGAAAATGGTTTATGCAATGCCATTCCATGAATTCCACTTATGCGTGTGTGTGTGTTTGTGTGTGTGTGTGTGTGTGTGTGTGTGTAGAGGAGTTCCTATTCTCCCTTAGCATTGTTTCCTGGTTCAGTAACATGTTTTTAGTGAACATCAGTGCTACCATGCCAGCAGAGTGAAAAGATGGTAAAAATATATTTTGGCCATGCTGCCAGGGCTCTTAATTTTAATGCCATAAAAATTATCTACCCTGACTCATTGAGATTAAAGCGAGTAGCTTAAGGGAAAGTCTAAGAGAAGAAAAGAACTTCTAAAAGAACTTCCAGAAATTTAGGATGATAAGGGCAAATCTCCATCAGAGTTTATTGTCTGTTTTTCCCCATGACAATGTAAACTCTACCAGGACAGAGTCCTTGTCTCTTTCTTTGCTGTATCCTCAATATCTGTCACAGGGTGGGCACTCCATACAACTTTGTTGAATAAATAAGTGAATCAATCGTTCTGATGTCTTCCTTTGGGGTCCTACCCCTGGCAGGCCTGAGGTATCCTCCTTGTGTGCAATGAGAACCAGGCTTTCCTGGGCCCTAACATTGCCTAACAAGTCTGGGAGGATTTTCCCCCTCCTTGTTGTAGTGTGTGTGAAGAAATCATCTGCCAAATGCAAGCCTCATCCCTACTTCACAAGAGCATTTATAATTTGAAAATGGACATTGTAATTATGCACTGGGGTGACTTTTAATGATCTCTCAGGGAATTGTGTAAAAGTGTGAAGTGGTCTAAGTGAGGAGAAAAACCTTCCCCTGGCTAGTAGTGCTATGCAGGTTTGGACTCCCAGCTTCCAGCCTCAAGAAGAGAGAGAAAAGAGAGATCAAAATGAAAGTCTTAGTGAGTCATTCATGAGTTTCTTGCAGAGGCCCTAGGAAAACACATGCATAGGAACCGGAATAACTGAATAGGAATTAACTGAAACAACTTGAGGAATGCTGAGGAAGGATCCCATATTTGGGGTCAAAATTAGCAAGTGGCTTCTATGTGGGGTTTACCTCTGTGGTGGTACTGTATAGTGAAGGTAGAATTCCTTATGAATATCATGCTACTTGGCAATTGGTGACTCACTGAATTTGAGAACATTGCCCTAATTGTTTTGCTTTGGTAATGCTTACCTCACTGCAGCAGAATATTATGTAGCTGCTTAATTCAGGAGAGAAAAATCATGCCAATACTCATATACTTGCTAGAAGAAGGCACCAATAAAATGTTTTATCTGAAAAGAAAGAACATCTAGGAAGGGATAAACAGATTATTCTGATATTGGATTCTAGTACAGAGCTACAAGATCCAGATTAGAACCTCACAGTATGTCTCTGTTCTGTCACAAAGGGCTATACTATTTATTTAGTACATTTTTTCTGAGCACATATTGTAAACCAGATCTTATTCTAGAGGTTAGGAACACTAGGTTACATATAAAAGAAATAGTTCCAGCCATCCTGGACTGAGAGCTAGTTGCGGAGACAGACAGTGGTAAGAGTATCAGGTGATAAGTATCATTAGGGGTTATGGAAATGCAGCAAGGATAGTAGCAAACCAAAGCTATTAGGGATGATTTCAGAGGAGTGTTGGAGAAATGATCATCTGCTATCTGGTGAAGGCAGCAAACTTATGAACCTATTTTTCTCACCAGTTAATTCAGGCAATAGGAGAACATTAAATTATTTTAGGAGATGTTTGTTAATATCACTCCACTTAGGATTGCACACAGGTTGTCTCCCTTTTCCCACCAAGCTCCAGTGCCCCAAGCTCCATCCACTAACCTCTTTGCACCTTTGGCTCTTGATTGAGATGTCATTTTCTGGGAGCACGCCATCTCTGACTCCACAGGACAAAGGGTTCTGCTCCTCTGGTGTATTTCAATAATACTCATTGTTTCTCTATCAGACAGGTTTACTGTGTGCCAGTCCATGTCCTGAGTGTTATATATATTAACTCATATTTTCTCCACTAGTTTATGTAGTATTTTTACTATCCCCAGTTCATCAATAAAGAAGCAGAAGTCCAAAAATGTTAAGACTTCACCCTAGGAATTTCGGAGCCAGGGAGAAAACCCAGGAATGTGGCTGTGAGTCTGCTTTCTAATTATCCATACTGTACTACCTGTAATATCCTATTCTGTCTCCCGCTCCAACTACAAGCTTCTCAAAGAGGGAAACCATGCCCTGATTACTGTTATACCTAAATACCTAGCACAACGTCTGGGGCATAGGAAGCATTTGATGATAGTGATTGAATAATTGTTTTAGTGAGTGTTAGGAATACCACATTATCTACACCACTCTTCCAGGGCAATGACTTCCTCAGGGTCTTTATGGGTATTACAAGATCTTCTCCTTCCAAGTAATAGATTTTCAATTAAACATGAGATTTCCAGAGACTAAAGACCTAACTCCAATGAAGGGCATTGTGACCCCTGTAATGCAAAACCTGAAGAAATATGTGGAGACATTTTGCTGTAGGTGGCTCTTTGTGAAACCTTCCAAAGTATAATTAAGTTCCAAAATAACTAAGCTCCAGAGTAGTTCTGTAACTTAAAATAATACCCACTCCAAAACCTGGAATGAGTTTTGTTTTATCTCTAGTTCGGGCTTGTAGTGTAATTCAGGACACAGAAATAAACCTAATCCAACCCTTGCTTTGTGCCGTCAACTGCTGTCTTCCAAGCAGCCTCACACTGTAATGGTTCACTGCTTCCTTGCACTGCAGCTGCAGCCTTCTCTCTGCTATATGCCATGTATCGTGCTGCTTAGCTGCTTTCCTTTGCCTGCTTGGCCTCACCGGGAATTATACATCTCCACCTGGATCTAGATATGCTGGATGTCTCCAGAGGAACCTTATTGGTATTAGACCGTGTAGATGTCTCTAGATTTTTTAATTTTTGTGATGTCAGAGGTGATCACATTTCAAAGTCACTCGAAATTATGTTCAAAACAAGTGGCAAAGGTAACAATAGCCATAGTAAAGGAACCCTTTCGAGTTCTACAACACACTTCTGTCTGGGGGTTTGAGAGAGGTTTTGCTAATTTTTCAAAAAATCAACTGAGATTCATTGACCATTATATGAGCATGTGAGGATTTAAAATGTATCAGTGTAAAAATGAAAAACCTTTGAAAAGGTACTGTTGTGAAATTAATAATCAGCAGGCACCGACTGATCTTGCATGAAGAGTAAGTGATATGTCTTGGATAGTTCTGATCAAGTGTATGACATTAACTGAATGATATCATAGATTATTCATTCTCAAAGAATTAAAAGGAATTTAACCATTTTAGGCCTTGAAGCAGACATCGTTTATTGTTTCATACTTAAAAGTCAATTAATTAATGTTATTTCTCAACCTTTGATATAGTATATCCTTTAGTGAGTTAAAAAAAAAACGAGCCCATTTCTCATTGTGGGAGACTCAGAGGCAGACTGGATAGAACATGGCCTAAATCTGTTTTTGTCTGTGCCAATGTTGCCCCTTTAAGTCAATCTTCCTACCCATATTACTAGCATCAAATAAAATGGATCTGAATCCCTTCTTCCCAACTTGCTTCAGACTCCCATGATGTCTAGGCTCTGACCTGGGCCCTGAATTCCTATTCTCTTCTCAGCTTTCAGATCTGATTCCTGAAATGGCTTTTCTGATTATCAGTCTTCCATCCTCTTAGACTGATTTTTACATTAGCTTCTGCTTTGATCCATTTCTTGGTGACCATCCTACATAAGACCCGTCTTGTCCTCCAGATCTCTACCTGGCCCAGCCCCAAGAAGGGGAGAGGGCATCAAGCTTACAGACCTCATTGCCAATTATTGAGGTTGTTGTCTTTTTCAGTGCCCTTAACAAATAATAAGAACATAATAAAAATAATTCTGATTGTGAATTCAGAAGATTACAGAAGATGTGAAAGAAAAATGAAGATGGAATCTTCTGTTCATGAATTTATCAATGCTGAGACGTTTTAATGGTTTGGACTGACACAGAAGATTTGTTGCAAAGAATTGTTCTTCATCCAAAAGATTGTTTGAAGTTCTCTAAAGATGAATTATCATTGAGGGAAATGGTACAAATTCCCTTAGGCATTATCTCTGGCTTGGAGATGGAGAATTAAAAGGTATAATTGATGGACAGTTCCGTAGCTTTACAGGGCAAGTAAGAAACAGTACACTATCATGAAATCAACCAATAACCAATGCTGACGGGGCTGTGGGGAAAGAGGAACCCTGCTCCCCTGCTGGTGGGAGTGTAGACTGGTGCAACCACTGTGGAAATCAGTATGGAGACACCTCAAAGAACTAGGACTGGAGGTCCCATTTGACCCTGCTATTCCACTGCTGGGGATCTTCCCCAAAGAATTAAAAGAATCATACCACAGTGATATATGTGCACCCATGTTCATAGCAGCGCAGTTTGTAATAGCTAAAACTTGGAAACAGCCCAAATGCCCATCAACTGGAGACTGGATAAAGAAAATGTGTTTTTTTTATAAAATGGAGTACTACTCAGCCATAAAAAATGAGAAATTAGAGACATTTATAGCTAAGTGGATGCACATTGAGGCAATAATCTTAAGTGAAATAAATAGGACACACATGAATAAATACCGAATAGTTTCTCTGGTGTGAGAAACTGAAAGTGTAAATAAGTACTAAATGCATAATAGGTTATGTGAAATAGGAAGAAAAGGGGCAAAGGGGAAGGAAGTGGGAGAGCTAGGGGAAAGGATAGAAGGGAATGGGATTAATATAAGAAAATGGAAAAATAGGAACAAAATCTTTGAAAATAGGGAGGACTGGAGGGGTGAAGGGAGGGCTAGGCAAGGGTGAGAAATAAGAACCAAGAGAGACTATGTAAAAGTGCAAATTTCCAGTGATGAATGTCATTATATTGTATACCTAAAATGTACCAATGATTAGAATGAATAATCGATAATGTAAAATAGGAAGAAAAGGTCCAAAGGGGTAGGGGTAGTGGGAGGGGCAGGGGAAAGGAAAGAAGGGAAAGGAAAAAATGATGAGAAATGGAAATAAAGTCTTTGTAAATAGGGAAGGGTGGAGGGGGTGAAGGGAGGGCTAGGAATGGGGAAAAAATAAGAACCAAGATGCATTATGTAAAGGTACAATTCCCAATGAGAAATGTAATTGTGTTGTATACCTACAATGTACCAATAAAAGAATTTAATACAAAAAAACAAAAAAAAAAAACAAAAAAAGAACAGGCCTGGAGTTTTTTCTGCTCAGATAGGATTTGGAGATTCTCAGTTCCTTACTGGACCCTCAGTCAACAGCCTCCATAGATCACAAGTCAGGGTAAAGGCAATTTTTTTGTTTTGTTTATTTTTTAAATATTTTTTTCTAAGTTCTTTTATTGGTACATTTTAGGTATACAATTCGTTTGCATTTATCATTGGGTGCTTGTACCTGTACATGATGTATCTTGGGTCTTATTTTTTCCCCATTACCTGTGCGCCTTTCACCCCCTCCTCCCTTCCCTATTTACACACACATCATTTCCACTTTTATTTTTTTTCTTTTCTCATAGTTTTTCCTTTCCCTCCTTTCCTTTCCCCTTCCCCTCCCTTCACCCCTTCATCTTTGGGCCTTTTTTTCCTATTTCAAATTATCAATTATTCATTTTAATCATTTTAACCCTTATTTACACTTTCAGTTTCTCACACTAGTGAAACTATTCAGTATTTACACATGTGTGTCTTATTTATTTCACTTAAGAGTACGGCCTCTATATGCATCCATTTAGCTATAAATGACTCTAGATTTTCATTCTTTATGGCTGAGTAGTACTCCATTTTATAAAAAAAACCACATCTTCGTTATCCAGTTTCCAATTGATGGGCACTTGGGCTGCTTCCAAGCTTTAGCTATTACAAACTGCCGCTATGAGCATGGGTACACATATATCGCTGTGGTATGATTCTTTTAATTCTTTTGGGAAGATCCCCAGCAGTGGAATAGCAGGGTCAAATGGGACCTCCAGTCCTAGTTCTTTGAGGTATCTCCATACTGATTTCCACAGTGGTCGCACTAGTCTACTGTTTTATTTTTTGAGACAGGGTCTCACTATGTAGTTCAGGATGGCCATGAATTCACTATGCAGCCCAGGCTGGCCTGGAAGGCACAGTGATCCTCCTGCCTCAGCCTTCTGAGTGCTGGGATTACAGGCATGCGACAGGTAAAGGCAATGTTAAGCCTTCTCCACAGATATTGGCAGGGATTCTTCAACCCTTCCAATAACCAGTGTCAGCTTACCCCATCTGCCAGAAACACAATCCTGGTTAAATTTAAAAAAAAAAAAAAAAAAAAGGAAAGGCAGGGCAAGGAGAAGAGCTAGCTCATTTATATGAACCAGTGAGTTTGTTTCATGCTTATGTCCCACCCATGACTGGAGTTTTAGAATTGAAGTTGTATGCTCTGTGTCTGTCTCTATGTTGGTGTATATGTGTGTATGTTATGTATGTGTAATATTTTCCTACTTCTAACAGTATTACTAAATAAGATTACAAAGTTTCTTAAAGGAGCTTTATAATAAGCATTTTATTTTTATATGTATATTAGGCATTTTATATGTATATTGTATTTACATATAAATTTTATTTACATATGCAGACCACTGCAGGGGTCTCTGGCAAGTCCCATTACCTTTTCCCTATACAATTGGTCGTGCCCAACTGCTTTAGCTACATTGCCACGCCCTAGCCTCCTACTACAAGGCTACATATATTTGAGGTGTGTTAATGAATATGTTCATTCTTGCCACACTGAAAAATTGTATTATTTTAAAAAGTATATAGTTATTAAAAGTTATGAGATATATGCCACTGAATTATACATTTTTAAATAGTTGCTATGACAAATTTTGTTTATGCATTTTTTGTTTGTTTTTTGAGACAGGGTCTTGCTATATACTTCAGGTTGGCCATGAACTCACTATGTAGCCCAGGCTGGCTTCAAACTCAGCAATCCTCCAGTCTCAGCCTTCTAAGTGCTGGGATTACAGGCATGAACCACCACACCTGGCTTTGTTTATGTATTTTTATCACAATAAAAAAATCATCACGAAAGAAAAGTTGTTCGAGGTATATTTTAAGCTCTGCCAGCCTGCTACAAAATGCTGGTGTGTGACATACAGTCCAGAAGTACCCACCTTCTAGTTTTCTTGATAAATTAGAAGTTATTTGTGGGGTGCTAAGTGACCCCAGGAAAGGCTGTTTTGGCCTCCATTCAGTGCTACATCGAGTCTCTTACTCGGCTATTGATTGTCCTTCCTGTAACAAGCCTGCCTGACTCTAACCCTGGCCTGTACCTTATTGTAGGGGTGATGGGCATGGTCAGTTCAAAGGCACAGAACACACAGTCCTTTCTATCATTTCTTCCCATGGTATAAGGTCCAAGCCACTCCCTTCTTTCAGCCCACTCTTTTCCCTTTAAAAACAGCTTAGGCCAGGGGCTAGGGATTTAGCTCAGTGGTTTCGCTGCCTGCTGCGCAAGCCCAAGGACCCAAGTTCGATCCTTGGTAACAAAAAAACCAAAAAAACCCAGCTTAGCCCAGGCCAGGGATTTAGCTCAGTGGTTCTGCCGCCAGCCTCGAAAGTGCAAGGACTGGAGTTTGATCCCTGGTACCAAAAATAAATAAATAAATAAATAAATAAATAAAAAATAAAAACAGCTGAGCCATTAAAAAAAAACAGAATTAAGAAATGTCACATACATGCAACAACTCTCCATGATGAATGTAATCATGTACTATAAACATGTAACAATAAATTTCTTCCTAAAATGTAGCCCCTGTCCTGTTCACATCCTTTCTTTCTGTCTCACCAGCTGTCCTTCTTGACAGTGTACTTTGGTCTAAACTCTTGTCTTTATGTTTATTTTTGTCTTGGTAAATTGCATTACTGTTTTACCTTACCGTGTATTATATATTATAATCAACATATGTATCCTGGCAAAGAACAACTTTGTATACAAGATGTCCAGAAGTGTTTCTGTTAAGGAAATGAGAATAATTTTATCCTAAAGTAAAACGATAGGCTTTTTCAGAATGAAAAAGAACATTTAGAACAAAGCCTGAATGAGGATAAAAATTTCCTTTTAAAAAAATCACAAAAAGAAAAAAAAAAATCACAAAAAGGGGCCGGGGATTTAGCTTGGTTTTGCCGCCTGCTGTGCAAGCACAAGGACACGAGTTTGATCCCTGGTACCCCGCCCCCCCCAAAAATCACAAAACGTTAATTTTATTCGTCATAGTGAAAATGGACTGTTTTGAAGGGTTTACTTATAAGATTTATAAAAAGAAAGCTTAAGTATCAAACATTATGCTGATTTAGAAATAGAATTTGGTTTTGTAAGATGACAAAAATTGCTTGGCTTATTGATTTCCTCTCAATAAGAGGTTGTCAAAGGTTTTTCTTGACTTTTGGATAGTTTGCCAAAGGGCAGATTCTGAGTCTTAGGGTAATTTAATTTTGCTAAGAATTGAACCTAGGTGCAACCACTTTGAAAATCAGCATGGAGATACTTCAAAAAACTAGGATTAGAGGTCCCATTTGACTCAGCTATTCCCCTGCTGGGTATCTTCCCAAAAGAATTAAAAGAATCATACCACAGCGATACATATGTTCACCCATGTTCATAGTGGCACAGTTTGTAATAGCTAAAACTTGGAAACAGCCCAGTTGCCCATCAACTGTAAACTGGATACAGAAAATGTGGTTTTTAAAAAATAAAATGGAGTACTATTCAGCACTAAAGAATGAGAAACTAGAGACATTCATAGCTAAATGGATGCACATTGAGGCCATACTCTTAAATGAAATAAATATCTACACATGTGTAGATACCAAATAGTTTCTCTGGTGTGAGAAATTGAAGGTGTAAATAAGGATCAAAATGTGTAATAGATAATGTGAAATAGGAAGAAAAGGTCCAAATGGGAAGGGGAACTGGGAGAGTTAGAGGAAAGAAAAGAAGGGAAAGAAATAAATACGAGAAGATGAAAAAATGGAAACAAACTCCTTGTAAAGGGGGAGGGGTAGAAGGCTTGAAGAGAGGGTAGGGGAATCAGGAAAAAAATAAGAACCAAGATATATTATGTAAAGGTACAAATTCCCAATAATCAATGTCAGCATATTATATACCTAAGATGTACCAATAAAATTAGTGAATAATAAGAAAAAAAGATGGGCCAGGGATTTAGCTTAGTGGTTCTGCCGCCTGCCTCGAAAGCCCAAGGTCCCAAGTTTGATACCTGGGCCCAAAAAAAAAAAAGAATTGAACCTAGGGCCCTAGCACATGCTAGGCAAGTGCTCTACCACTGAGATACAAACTCAACTTGGCCATGCTCTTGGTTATTTAAGAGAGACTAGCCCCTCCCCCACGGTGAAAGAGTTCTCTATAATCATATTATCGCCTATATTTACTTTGTGAATTTATTAAATAGGTAATATGGTTTCTCATTAGCACATGATCCTGTTTAATAAATATGCTAACCTCCTGACTACTTTTGTCATTTTGCTTTCCCCAAATCATCCTAAATGATATCTTTTGCACATGAAACTGTTTTTGAGATTCACTGGAAAGTCACAAAGGATTTATTCTTTAACATTGTAAAAAGAGAGGTGCTAAAAAAAAAAAAGATTAATTTAATATATTATAAATTGCATGAAAAATCTATCTGGGTAAAATTATTAATCAAAACTGTTTCAAACATGTACGATGTACCCAGATATTTGTCAATGCTCCTGCTGTCCACAAAATGTTTCTATTTAACAGAGTCCTGGTGCTGCTTTTCATTGATATTAGACAAGAACATCATAGTGTTATCAATCATAATTTCTGTTAGTTTTTCAAATGTGAACCTACTCATAATTTGAATTCAATCTATTCTAGGCCAATGGTTTTAAATCAGAGATTCATATCACTTATTTATGGAGTTGTATTAACATATGCATGTTTAGGACCTGTTATAGACTTCCCGAGTCTATCTTCTTAATAATCTTGATATATTCTCAGTATATTCTAACTATATGCTTGATGTGTTTGTGTTTATATATATTATGTCTCAGGATTATATTATATCTGAAGGGTTTTTTGCTTTGTAAAGTTTATGTGCCTCCATTCTCCTAAACCAGATTGAAAATAGGATTAATCATTATGCTGAGAGCTGTTTATTTAAAATGTCTGAGTTGACCTACTTTGTTCTCCATTCCACAAAAGCATACAAATTTCCCTGTCACTTTGCATGGTCATCAAATCTTTCACTTTTAAAAAGTAATGATAAGGGGCTGGGGATTTAGTTCAGTGGTTCCAGTGCCTGCCTCACAAGCGCAAGGTCCCAAATTCAATCCCCAGTACCAAAAAAAAAAAAAAAGTAATGATAAGAAGTTAATCACAGACATTTAAAATCTTTTGTTGGGCCAGGGATTTAGCTCAGTGGTTTCACTGCCTGCTGCTCAAGCTCAAGGACCCGAGTTCGATCCCCGGTACCAAAAAAAACAAAATAAAGTCTTTTGTCATAATAAGTAGATTTTGTTTTTGTTCTGTTTGCTTTACACTGATACTTGCCTGAAAGTATCTACAAATCAACTAAGCCAGTGTGCTTAGTTTTCAACAAAAATGACTGCCACAAAGACCTGGCCAGGGCTCTTGGGGACAGGCTTCTGACAGCATGCTTATACAGCTTTGAAACTGATCTTCGGCCTATATTCCAGAATGCCAAGAGAAACTTCTCTAGCAGGAGACTGCTACCCCTCCTCCAAGATTGAGCAGAAGAAATTAATTACACAGAGCTGAGTGGACCATGCAGGAGAACTACAAGTTTTGTTTGGAATGTTGTTCATGTAATCAGGTCCTATTTTCTGGATGTAAGGATATTTTCTTTCTTTAAAAGTTTTAATAACTCATAACAATTTAATAGACTGTTCATTTTGCAAACAAAACCAAAATGTTTGGTAGATATTTCACTTATAAAACACTTATCTCTGTAAACAGAAATGAAACAATTTAGTAGACTGTTTATTTTGTAGGCAGAAATGAGACATTTATTATTTTCCCTTGCCTGACCCCTTCAGAATTCAGAAACTCTTAATGAGTTTCTTAATTCTTATTTTCATAACAATATAGTTATTTGCTTAGAATTTGTTTTGTTAGCAGAACATAGTTGAAACATTGCCTTACCTGAAATGTCGTATTTGGAAATAATGCTCATTTACTCAGATACAGCATGTTTAAGGATCTAAAGATAATTTAGAGAGCAATTGCTAGTAAGTCTTTCTTGAGAAAATTAGGCTTAAAGAGTTCCCAACCTTAAACATGACTAAGGAAGCGGGGGATAGTGGCACACTCCCATGCACCCTGGGAGGATGAGACAGAAGGACTTCCCAAGCCCAGCCTGGGAAATGTAGCTACTTAGTGAGATACTGTCTGAAAAAAATAAGGAGAGAAATTCACCCATACCCATAGGTACTGAAAGTGAAAGCAGTGGTGAATCTTGGCTTAGTTTCTTACCCCTAAGAGTCTTTTCAAAGTCCAATGTGAGATATATTATGAAAACTTCCAGCAAAAATATTCAGAGGCCTACACAGTGAATCCCCATTCTTGTTGCAATCTGTAAATAATCAGGCCAAATCTAGTGTTATCAGCCTTATTTTGTTATCAAGAGTGATATATCTTTGAGATTATTTTTAATCAAAGGGGACAGCTTTAAGGATAAATTGTGCTTCAATAAAAAAAAACTATGGCACATCTTTAAGGTTATCAAGATTCTGCTAACTGTCTTTACATTGTTTTTCCTATTTGTAAATTACATATAACTGATGAATATATACTCTGTCTTTGGTGAAAATGTAATTGATTTCTACTATTAAAAAGCGATTTTGGGTACCTGTCTGTAAATTGGACTGGATCCTATAACCATGCCTAAACTGTCAACACTTGCAAATTTTCAGTTCTTCCGGTTTTCTTCAGTACCTATAACCCTTAAAACTAACTTTCCAGTTTTACTCTAGGTTGCCTTGGTTCTGATCTTTCACACACACACACACACACACACACACACACACACACACACACACCTTCCCAGGATCTAAGGATGCATTACAAGCTAGAGCCTGAGTCCTCAACAGACTTAGCACAAACTGTGCAAGAGACAGATTTCATTCTGGAGCCCAAGGGCTTGATATATACCTCAAAGGACTTATCGCTACAGACCATGCATAGGCCCGGTTTCAATCTGGATAAGTTGCTGTTTGGACCACTTAGGAAGTCTGGTAAAATGTTTGGGCCATGCATGCCCTTGTGTGAAAGGTAATAAAGACTATGGATGACATTCCATCAGCATCCAAGTCTTAGCTTCAAGAAACAAGCAGTCCTGCATAATCAAAAGATTTCCATTTACCCACTTCAAGCATCCACTAGATTGGGAAAAGAAGAGAAAGAAGAGGAGAAAGAAGGAGTAGGAAGAGTAGTTAGGTTTCTCACTTGTAAGATCTAAGAAAATGACTTGTCTCCAAATATAGAGCCTGCCAAAAAATGTATACCGGTACCAAAAAGAAAAAAAAAATGTATACACACTTCAGGAAATGAAAAAATAGTATTTTTTTTCAACAGATGGTTTTACCCTCATTTGGAAGACCCTAGAGGATGTTGTATATCACAGAAAACCATGAACCATGCACCATGTTCAGTTGTTGGGCTCATGTTAAGAAATGACTAAGGGTGCAAAAATTATCCCTACAAGCATTCACCTCTCTACCCTTCACCTTGAACTAACCCCCTCAAATGGCCCAGGTAACCTTAAAACCAAACATGTGTGGCAAGGATTGAACATTGACCACTGCTTTTTCCAAGATGCACTTGAATACCATAAAATACACATACACACACACACACACACACACACACACCCCACCACCGATCCTATAGCAGGGAACATAAAAGGTCCTAACTCTTCTTGGCATTAAGGACATAGTCTAACAGCAAAACACAAGGTAACTGGATCATATATAATCCAACTCAATTTGAAACTGAAACCATCTTTCCCACAATAAAAGGGGTCCCAGCATTGCCTCTTGAGACACTGCTGTCAGAGGGGAACAAGGAAGAAATAACAAAGCATCTGCTGGAGATCAGGTACCTGGCCACTATGATGGGAGGGGTGTCTGAGGGTGAGGGAATAAGGAATGTCCCCTGAGGATAGACTGGTGATAGAATGGGGCTGGGAGAAAATATGTGGATTAGATGACTGTAGTAGTGGGAAGTTATGTGTCAAGAGACAAAGGAAGTTCTGGGCAAGAAATATTCCAGTAGGGAGATGAGGTCAGATCTGGAAAAGAGAAAACCTCTTGAAAGACAAACATGCAATCTAGCTAGCTCTCTAAAAACTTTAAAACTTAATCCAAGACCATACAATTTATTCCTCAAGTCTTTAAATAGCACTGCTGGTACCTGTGTCCCACAAGGTCCCCTATGCCAAAGGGCCTTCTTCTTCCTATGGTTACTCAAGTCTAGATGTTCAGACTAGAATAAGAATATGCTTAATTTCTCCATTTTCTTTCCCAACTCTAGGCATACACCAACTTCTAGCTTCTCCTTTGTTTTAATTTAGGATTTTTAAGATTGAGAGTATACTCTTTAATTGATCAGGAAAGACACAAGATGAAAAGGTCCTGGGTGACACACAACATACCTAGAAGCCACACATGGAGGCCAAGATGTGCAGGGAGAGAGACAGAGGAGTGAGAGGCACCCATAGGCCAATGTCTTTATTGGGGTCCAGAGCATTATCGACAAAAGTTTCATGAGGGGGCAGGGATTTAGCACAGTGGTCCTGAGTTCGATCCCCGGTACCAAAAAAAAGTTTCTTGAAGGGAGTTTGAATTGTTTAAAGTGAGCAGGCACAAGTTCCAGGAGGTCATGGGATGACTGAAAGGTGATTATGGGGGCATATTGCACAGTCTATGCAGGGAGTAAGGGTCAGTGGGGCCAATCAAGTAGTCAAGTAGAAGCCTAGCTGTCTAATAAGGAAGTGGTCCCCAGGTGTTGAAATAAGGCAGTTGTCTGCATCAGCTACACTGAAGAACCAGGAAAGGAAGAAATTTAGAAATGAAAACTGGGTCAAGGGTAACTAAGCTATGTTTCTGGCATGAGGAAGTTAAATTTACTATGTTCAAAATGGAGGGCTAGGGGTGTACATAGAATTATAATCTCTAATGCCTCCATGCATACTAACTCACTTTTCAGTCCAAGCTCCTGTGCATTAAGCGCATAGTCATAGGCTTATAGTGCCTAGGCAGTGAGAAAGGAGGTCACTAGCTCTGGAACTGCTAGTCTCCATTTAAGGCTTAGATGAGAAGCTAGGCACACATTACCTAAACATACTGGGGACTGACTGTAAAAACTTCATACGTTGGGTAAGTATATTAACTGTCCATAATAATATGTCCACAAAGACTCAGTTCACAGATAATTTAGAAGCCACCATTTCTCATCTTCTTTTAGTGAGATTGTTATAGACTTACACCAAAGATTGTCCCAGGAAAAAAAGGATAATGTTAATGATAATGAAAATTCTCACCTTGGGCTGGGGAGTTAGCTCCCTGGTTTCACCGCCTGCTGTGCAAGCGCAAGGACCCGAGTTTGATCCCCGGTACCAAAACAAAAAAAGAAAATTCTCACCTCAATTTCTGCATTTTTCTTTCCACTCTCTTGAAGTCAGTTTGCTAAGCCCAGCCTCATGATAGTCAGATTTATGCCTTCAATTCTCTATTGAATTCCAGAACCCTACATACATGGGCACTTTTCTGATGGCACCTCCATCTGGATTTCTCATGGGCACCTCAAACTTGGAATGCTCAAAACAACTTTGAAGCCTAAGTTGTAAGATAAGGGGTGGTGAAAGCTGAGACTGGAGAGGCAGAGCTAGACCATGGAGACACCCACCATGTCAACAAGCTTGAAACTTGGGTTAAGGTGTAGTTCAGTGGAAAGGTGCCTGCCCTGGCATAAGTTCAATCTCCAAAACCAAAAAGGCAAACTGCAGCAGAATCACCCCGGGAGCTCATTAAAAATATTGAATCCACAACCTGAAACAGGGATCCAGAAATATCTATTGGTAATAAGTTGCCCAGAGACATTTTTATGCAATGTATCTTTGAGAACCAATGCAAGTGGTGGAGTGGCTAAATGATTTTCAGACATATGGAATGTCAAAGCGAAGTATTCTCTTGTGGTGTTTCTACTCATGGCTAGTAAAAATCTTCCTGAAGGAACATATTGTAATGACTTTAAAATAATTTAAATAATTTACAGTATATAGTGGTTGGGCAAATACAAATATTATTACTCTAGTCAATTAAGAATGTTAGAAAAGTATTATCAAAGTATAAAGTGATGAAACAAAATAATAGTTGAGGACTAAGGCTGTACCTCAGTAGTAGAGTGCTTGCCTAGCATGTACAAGGCCCTAGGTTCAATTTCTCGTGCATGTGCACATCCCTGCATGCATTCATGCATGCACACAAACACACAGAGTTGTTGGGAAAGTGTGTCAGATGTCATACAGCTATGTTGTATTCAAATATTTTGAATGAAAACTTTTCCACAGAGCTATATAATTTTCAGGCATAAAAGACCAGTTTTTGATTTGTTTTGGGTTTTTTTGGGTGTGTGTGTGTGTGCTGTAGTTTGAATCCAGGGTCTCATGTGTGCTGAGCACATATTCTACCACTGAGCTACACTTCTAGCTCCATGACCAGTTTTTATTATCATAACACAGCTCCATTTGTAAAAGACTTTATTTGAGCACACATGTGTATTGGTCAGATTTCTGTCACTGTGATAAAATATCAGAGAGGATCAATTTAAAGGGAAGAAAGATTTATTTTGGTTCACACTTTCAGAGGTTTGGGTGTATGGTCAGCCGTCTCCATTGCTTTTGGGCCTTGGTAAGGCAAAAACGGAGCGAGTGGCAGAAGAGGCTGCTAACCTTATGGAGGTCAAGAAGCAAAAAGAGAAATAAAGAGAGAGGAGGTGTGGAGTTCTCAAAATCCCTTCAAGGGCATGCCCCAGTAGCTTCACTTCCTTCCACCAGGCCCCACCCCTTAAAATTTCCATCAGTGCTCAATAGCGCCATCAGCCAGGGACCAAATCTTTAACACATGAGCCTCTGAAGGGCACTTAAGAGCCAAGCCATAGCACCATGCTTATATTAATTACTTTTGTAATGTTTTGTATCAGTAAAGAAATCTCAATTTTCACATAAGGTCAAAATATGCCATGCTCAAAATTCTCAAATTTGCATCCTATAAAAAATAGTTATCCAGTAGCAGCAGGTAAAATAGTGAATTGTTTAGCAAGTCATCCTTTAAAAATTCTAAGCTACAATCTACTCACCATTGAGTGATTCAATTAATCCTATAGGAATAAGCTCCTTATAATTAGATCCATAATATAAATTAGAAAAACAGCAGTTGGGAATTGAAGTTTTTGGTGCCTATATATTGCCTATTTGATTTCTAGTCTTCTATGCTAGTCATATTTTAATGATTTTGCTTCACACTGAGTAGAACATGAACATATTTTGGCAGTTTTTCTGTGAGCAAGGTAGAGTGGTTTTGTTACTTTTGTTAAAGAATTTTTTTTCTGGGTATAGTTGATTTATGACATCTGTTAAATAAAACTGATACTCTTAAAAATGTTCTCTTGTATCCCCTTCCTAAGTAAATCAGTAAAAAAGCCTGATTAAATTTGAGGTTAAAGTAAACATATTCTCATAAGAAACCTGAACAACTTAACAAATTTCTTTTAGAAATGTGAAAAGTAATGCATAAAATAAAATTTTAAATATTTTCTTGAGCCTGTAGAATAAGTTTTTTAAAAATGTCATAGCATTCTAATTAACTATGAAAGTTCATATGTATCAAACACATAAAAATTTGAAAAAATTCATTTGTTTATTTTTACAGTTTTAATGGGAAATTTACACTGTTGTGGTTAATTCTTATGTGAACCAAATCGTCCCGTTGACTGATGCCTTTTCCCCTTAAATCCCCCTCTAAGGGGATAGGTGAAATTATCAAAGTAAGTTAAGTTATATTTTAGAAAACCACACATGGCTTTTGGACAGTATTATATTTCAGGTCTATTATTGCATTCCATTCCATTTCATAACTTGTTAGGGAAAACATGTTTGATAAAATAAAATTTTCAAACAAGCAAATGAAAAAGTACCCAGGTGTGGTGGTATACCTGCAATCCCAGCACTTGAGGCATAGAGGCAGGAAGATTGTGATTTCAAGGCCAACCTGGAGTACATAGTGAGACCCTGAACAAAAACACTCATCACCACAGAGAAAAATATAAAATTTCCTATATAATTAAGGAGGAATGTTAAATTTCTAGTTCCAATTTCACTTTAATCACTTTTTGAGGTTAAACAGCATTTAATACACAAGGCTTCAATTTAGAATAAAATTTTGAGAATAACATCTATAAAATATTACCAGTATTATTTAATCAAAGAAAATGGGATGTGGTTGGTTCAAACTTAATTTCCATATTTTTGGTTGCTCTAGAACCAAGGCCTGCTCTATGACATTAAATTAGATTTAAAAATTACTTGTTTTGAGCATGTCATTCTACTAGACCACTATTGGATCCTAGCCTGGTTACACTAAGATCTTGGATATAAAAAAACTTGCTTCAAATTATTTCAATTCATTGCAATATGTTCCCAGTACAACTTCCCAAATGATTTTTTTTTTTGAGGAAGGAAATCCTATAAAACAAAGATGGCCTCAAATATCATAAGAGATCTTACAATTTGGCATCAACTTCAGTATCTTCTCAGTGTCTATGATTCTTTGTCATTCCTGCCTTTAATTCCTCTTTCTAAGGTCCAATTATTCAAATGTTCTGCCTCCTGTAGACAACGAAAACACCAGTCTCTCCAGCACAATCTTTTTTCCTACCAGAAATTCATTCCAGATATTTTTTCATTCAATTTTCACATTATGGTGAAGCAAGTTTTTTGGTATTCATGAGAGTGGTTATTTTATGTAAACAAAGAGGACTCATAATAGAATTGATTGTAATTAGTTTATTATAATGAATAATTCTTTGGTTATTTAGGATAAACTGAGGGTGGGACAGTCTCCATTGAAGGACAGATTTTCTTTTCTTTTATTTGTTTGTTTGTTTCTTTTTTTTTTTTGAGGCAGGGTTTCCCTTTGTAGTTCAGGCTATCCCTGAACTCAGTAGGTAGCCCAGGCTGGCCTCAAACTCATGGCAATCCTCCTGCCTCATCCTCCCGAGTGCTGGGATTACAGGCCTGCAACACCATGCCTGGCTCTTAGAGTACAGATTTTCTAAGTCTTTCATTTCTAGAATCCCTTAATGGCTCAGGGAATGAGGACTCAAGGTAAAGAGAAGCCAGGAGTCACAGCAAAGGCTCTTACCATGAGTAGTTGGTCATGCTTCACAGCCCCTCTCTGCCATTCTCAAGGTCTTGGTAGATACATAGTGGGCTGTAGAGGAGAATTTTCATAACTTTCCAAGAGCTGCAAATAGGAAGAAAAGAAAGTGGGTACCAAGCCAACGTGGGGTGACTATCACACTTCATTCTTTTATTTGCTTTGCTAAATGTATATTTTATATATCCACTCCTCAAAAAGAAGTTAAAAATGAGATGAAAGGGAGGGTAATAGGAGGAATAGATATGAACAAAATATCCAAAGTGAACCCCCAAAGCCTTGAAAATGTGCAGCCAGGAGAAAGGCCAAGCAAGGGGAATGAAAGGGCAAATATGATCAAAGCTTGTCATGTGCATGGATGAACCTGCCAAATTGAAAACATTAATCTGTATAACAAATGAGAAAGTGAAAAAAATTGAAGATAAATAAATAAATTTTCATTACATAGGGCTGAGGATTTAGTTCAGGGGTGCCGCCGCCTGCCTCACAAGTGCAAGGTCCCGAGTTTGATCCCAGTACCAAAAAAAAATTTTTTTTCCATTAAATACAGTAATTAATGAGGCAAGCTGATTTATTAAGCTGTTTTGTATTATTATAAAAAATACTTGAAGCTGAGTACTTTATAAGGAAGAGATGTTTATTCACAATTCTGATGGCTGGAAAGGCTAAACATCATGGCACTAGCTGCTGGTGAGGGGTCTGCTGGCTGCATCACAACATGGCAGAGAAGCCATGTGCCATGAGCAGAAAAGATCATGGGATGAGAGAGGAAGCCAGAAAGATTCAGGGGTCAGGCTTGCTCTTCTTTGTAACAAATTGCTCTTGCAGGAACTAACCAGGGCCCCGCAAGGACTGCATAATTTCTTCTGAGGGTGTTGCCCTTAAAGATCTAATTACTTCCCATAAGGCCTCACCTCTTAAAGGTTCCACCACCTCAGCACTGCCACCCTGGGGACCAAGCCTCGAATACGTGGACCTTTGGAAGAAAAACCAAAGCACTGATCATGGTGAAAACTGACACTAAGAAGATAATGAGAAGTAAGTATTGACTTGAGTTGGAGCCCCAGGTTAATAAAACTTTGAGAAGATTTTTTTAATTATCTGTGAAAAGACTCACACTATTTCCCTAAGAGCAAGTAAAATGTTAGGGCCTATGAAGAGTCTACTAAAATTTAATCTGTTTCTCTGGCAATCTACATGGCATGTAGCTCTGCCTATTGCTAGGATTGATTGTTTCAATACTACAGTAGGGCCTGGGGACCAGGTATCAGAGTTACCTTGCCCCTATGCAGGCCCCAGGAGGAGCAATCCACAAGGAATCTTGATTACCTATTCAGAAAGCAGTGTAAACAGGAGCCTGGACTTCTGGATTTGAAATAGGGATTTATTAACAGAGCAATGATGCATCAACACACAATGAAACTAATGTTGATGCCTCACTTGTACTATCTTATGTTCATCTGCAGTTACTTTGGAACTTGAAGATGACATCACTTCTAGGCATAACAGTTCACATCTTCATGCTAAATTGGTGCCTCACACAGCAGATAATACCTACACCTATTCTCAATCCACATCTTGATAATCTTGCTTTTCTTTTCCCTCATATTTTTGAGACAAAACAGTTCCTAGAGTTGAGTCGGTGGCTAGAGCCAATTAGAAGGTATGAATTTGAAAAATAATTTAAAGAATAGTATCACCAAACAAAACAGAGTCCAAAGCTGAGCTTTTCCTTTTTATGGTACTCACAGTCTAATAAGATTGTGTTCATATTATATCCCACTCATGAGCCCTCTGATGGGGATTATGCAAAATCTCACACTGAGGAAGAAGCCAGTGCTGAGGGCTCTGGGCAGCATCCAGCACAGGCTGGTTTCTCTGCAATCAAGTCAAAGGGCTCTTCCTTCTCTGCAGGTAACTGGCCTGACACAGAGCAAACTGGACATGGATCACGATGCGTTTGATGATCAGTATGAGTGCTGTATCCAAGAACTGGAGGGAAAAGCTCCCTAGCTCTTAAAAGAAGAACTGAACATGAATAAGCAATTAAAGTCTGAGTGGGCAAAAGCAGAGAAATACTGGAAAGAAATAAAGAATGAAATAAACTCTCCAGAAAATTTCAATGATTTCCACGGTACAGTTCTAGTGGCTTACACAGAGTAAACAGAAGGTTTTAACACAGCTGTGAGAGAATTTCGTCAAAATTCAGGTAAGTTTTACTATAGTGCCTTCCATTATTACTTGACAAGAGCTCTTCAGCTTCTCAAGGAACAGAATTGTCACAACATTTATAGAGGCACTGGTATCGAATTTTATTACAGTGGGAAGGGTAGTATACGGTTTGGGCAATTTACACCATCATCTTTGAATGAAAAAGTAGCTCTGCACTTTTTGGAAGAAGGTGGAACACTGTTTAAAATCAAGACCCATTTGGGTGTTGATATCAAAACATTTTCTATGTATCCAAGGAAAGAAGTGTTAATTCCAGGATACAAGGTGTATGACAAGATCACCATAAAACAAACTAATAAACACACTGAAATTACCCTTAAAGACACTCAAAGACTAAGGAGTAACTATAACTGCTTCTATTGTTCCAAAACTTCCTGCAATTTCAACAGCTCAGGTGAGTATGGGTTTGTGCTGGGCGCGCAGCTGGTGAAGCCAGCACAAAATACTAGAGGGGGGTTCTCCCTACCAGAAGCCCCCAAGGCAGAAAACGATGGGCCTCCAGTCCACTGCTGAAGAGTATCAGGTGCCTAAAGGAAAGGACTACTGTCCTAAAATAGAGATCAGAGCCCAGGCTCAGGGACATGGGCCTTTTCTATTCAGCCAAGCTCTAAACTCCCTACTATGCAGAAAGGTCAGAAAGATCTGCTGGACACCAGGTGAAAGGAGCCATGGAAAGTACTGGTATGTCAGAGGACATGTCAAAAGTCAGGGGAGTCAGGGGAGTCAGGAGGCCTTGTTCCAGCAGAAGGGACTGGCTGCTACTGTAATCTGGGCAGGAGATGAGGGTGTCCAAACCAAGCATGTGGCAGTGGTTATGGAGGGAGAGCTGAGACTGGAGCCATCTGTGAAATGTTCTAGGAGGAAGAGTGAGAGCTGGACAGACTGAGGGTGTGGTTAGAAAGCAGAGTGGTGGTACTTGAGATTTCTAGTATGGATAGTTTATAGGTTCTGAGTAGGTTCAAGGACATTTCCATGGAAGGGATTGGCTGAATAGAATAACAGGTGAATAACACTGGAGCAAGGAGTCAATTAATTGAAATATTTTGCACTAGTGGTGTTTCAGAAGAATCAGGTCCTAGTATATGAGGACTGGACCAAAGGTACTATGAGACTGAGATAACAGGCTTACAGATATAGAGTTGTACACAATGCATTTTATTGGGGGAATGTATTGATGGACGTGTGGGTGGACTGGGCTACCTCAAGACCCGTTGGAGCCCTGCAATTTCAGTCAGCAAGAGAGGTAGAGATATATATGTTAGAACAAACATGACTTCACCCCGGCTGAAATATACCCAGTTAATCTTAAGTTAATATGATAGAGGCACATTCCTGGAGCCGGGGTCCAGTTGTAAAGCTCCACATAGGACTCTCGTGGCTTTGTCTATTTATAGTTTGCTGGGAAACTAGGAAGGAAAAAACAAATATTCTGGGACAATCATGCAGTTACTACTGAAGATGGCTGCTGAGGGGTCAAGCTGAGTCCATACAAGTGGGCCACATGGTGAAACACATGCTCAGGGCAAGGGGTGCACAGAATGATGAAGGATAGAACTGGTAAAAGCAGGGAACACAAATCTCAGCGAAGGTGTATCAGAGATTAAAGATTGAAAATGGAAATGGAGAACATCAAGAAAGGCCATTACCACCCCCAGCCTCATGATGAGTGAGAAGTGCTACCATGAGCACTTTACCCATCCTTTTCCAAGCTATTCCAGCTTTCAAGTCTCTGTACCTTTACACCCATCATTTCTTGTAGCCTGAGGTCTCTTCTTTCGACCACATATCATACTTCACCCATGCTAAGGCACAATCAATTTTATTATGGTTTCTTTTTTCCCATGGAAAAACCTTGTACACATCTCAGGTGTTTCATCTCATCATATTTACATGACAATCATTTACATACAGTCTGGAAACTTTGTTTCTCTATTCTCCTGCACACAGGGCATGTCTTAATATATGGTTTAAATCAGGTCCCTGGCATATGTTGTTACAGAAAATTATGTTTTATTGAGAGGCCAGGTGCCCAATCAAAAGCGGATTTAAATGGCAGAGGAACTGAGTATCCAGCAAAGTTAGGCCAAATGAGTCCTTATATTTTGAAGGGGTTCTGGCAACAGGAGAAATCTCTGGAAGTAGAAATAGAACCATCGATTTATTACAGGGAGACTCTGAGTTTCTATACAGACAAATTGTGAATTTGGATCCAACCTCATGAAAACAAGAGAAGCAAGTAGACAGTCCAGCAGAGGAAAGATGCTGCCCACCATCTGGGCCAAATAGTTGATGTTCAGGTTCAGGCAGATTGAGAACCCCAGGTCAGGAAGCCAAATCTCACCAGCTCCAGTTAACACTAGCTAGTGAAGAAAGGGCTGGGTATGTTGCTGCAAGATGAAAGGTTCAGATCCAGAAACTTCTTCCTGGGTTGAGCAGGATAAGCATGGAGGGGCTCCCACAGTGGCCAGGAGAGCTGTAGGCCCCAAATGGGGAAAACTTTTCTCATCCAGGCACAGTGGCTTAAGCAGGGGCCTGGACAGTGGCTGGGGAAGGGCTGAGACTCATGAGCTCTGTCTAGTTAAACTGACCTTAAGTTCAAGAACCAAAAGGATGGGTCTTCAAGTCTTTCTCTCCCTGGTATTTTTGAAGACTTTGGGAATCCTGGGAAAGCAAACAAGGTACAGTGAGGCCCTGGCACCCACCCTTTTGGATTTTGACCTGAAGGGGAAGCCTTAAACATTTGGGAGGCCCATGTCTCCCAAACTCCCTCTGGAAACCTTTCCTTCTCTTCCTTCCATCTGCAGGAATGATAAAAGGTCCTGAATTTCTGATGTTGCTGCTGCCTAGTCTCCTCATTCTGTTGCTTCTGCATGCTGAGCTGCAACCCTGGCCTGCCTGGAGTGTGTCAGTCAGAGTGTGGGAGGGAGGCCAAAGACCAGGAACCTGGCTTGTTGTCCAACGTCAGCAATATAGGGAAGAGTGGGATCTACTTAGTGCTCATGTACCCCAACGTATGAAGAAACTACTGAGTGAGTGCAAAAGTGGGCAACCTGTCTTAAAATTTACTGCCTGAGGTAAATTCCTGGTCTTTGACACTTTGGTATGATCAAAGTGTAATATATATACTTTTTTATTTTGCAGAACTGAGGAAAAAGCAATATTTTAATGCACTGTCAGTAGTAGTCTTAAAAATGCAATTTGTGATGAATGTTATAATCTAGAGAAATTAACCATTCATAATTATACCTTGCTTTTCTAAGACTTGATATTTTTATAGGTTGTATTATCTGTTCAAGAAATTCTCCTTAGGCTTTACATGTGATGTGGACATTTTTACAGCTGAGAAGGTTCATGTTATACATTTTTCATAGATCTTTTCACAGGACTGATTAACTGGACCCTAAATATGAGGGCTGTCCTAGATTAATTCATCTCCTTATACTACCCTACCAGTAATGCAAGCAGTTACGAGGCTCTGTAAATTAATTTAATAATAGCTCCCAAATCTATTCCTCATCTCCCATCCACTCTAATCATCTGCAAGGAAATTGATAGGCACATTCTGAGGTGTGGTTGGAGCCAAGAACCCTAGACACTGTACTCACTAAGGGTGGGTTTAAGCTAAAATACACAGAATTCCTCTCACTCCTCATTCCCCATTCTCCAGGCCTAAAGACCACAGTGCCCTGGCCTACCAGCTAGTAAGATAAATTGTAAAAACATGGTCTGTAACACCAAATAATAGAATGGTGATAACATTCTATTGGTGATAATGGTGATAACAGAGAGATGACCCATACAAACATAGGAACTAGGTATATGACAAGGTTGGCCTCACAAATCACAGGGAAAAACACAAAGTCAATTAATGTAGTTAGGACAACTGGCTATTCATGGAGATGGGAGGGGGGATCCTTCTGTTGCATCTTGTGAACAAAATTCATGTGGGGCCATTCATTGTTTGATTGATTGACTGATTTATTTATTTATTTTTTGTACCAGGGATCGAACTCAGGTCCTCACTCTTGTGCAGCAGGCGGCAAAACCACTGAGCTAAATCCCCGACCCCCATTCACTGTTTTAGATTAAGCTCCTGGACTAGGCCCCACAGAATAGAACAAACCAGAATGAAATCACTGTTGCTAGGTGCCATGTAGTCAAAGTGAACTTTGTATTGGGATGATTTTACAAAAACCAGGAGATTCATAGCAGCCAATCAGAAGGGACCCAGTTTACCTCACCTGGTATAATAAGTGCTATGGTTTGGGTCTAGAATGTTCTCCAAAAGCTCATGTATAGAGAAGGCTTAGTCTCCAACTGGTGGTACTGTTGAAAGGTGGTGGAAACTTCAAGAGGCGTGGTCTAGTGGGAGTTAGTAGGTCACTGAAAGTATGTCTTTGATGAGTACATTTTGGTCCCTCTCTGGGGACCTTTTGGTCATCTCTCTCTCTGCTTCCTGTTCACCATGAGGTGAGCTCCTTTGTTCCACCACATGCTCACCACAATGATGTTCTGCCTCACCATAGGCCCAAAAGCAATGGAGCCAAGTGAACATGTACTGAAACTTCAGAAACTATGAGCCAAAATAAAGCTTTTCTTAAGTTGATTTTCTCAGGTATTTTGTCACAGCAAAAAAAACACTGACAATAGGGAAGTGCTTGCTGTTTTAACTCTATTTAAAAAGGGGACTTTAAAAAGACCAGTATACTTTTGGTTCTTTATTTCTGCTTTCTTCAGCCCTTTTTTGCCTATAAAGCTAACTCTCACCTCAGCGGATCAGAACATCTATTCTATTTTAAGAATAAGATGTCTGATTCTAGAATTGCTAACAAAAGCCAATTAGCCCTTTTAAGAGAATTTGTTTTGTTTTAATGCACCATGCATAAAAGTATTCCTCCCAAAATTAAAGATCTAAATGTGACAAATAAACTTCTAAGACTCTTATAAAAAGTATAGGAGTTAGAGCACTTGTCTACATGTGCAAGGCCCTGGGTACAATCTTAAGAACCACAAGAAAAAAGAAAATGAGAGAATATTAAACATTAGAGCAGAAAAAGGGGAAATTAAGTTTTTCTTTCTTGTGACTAATAGAGGCCTCTCCAGGGTTCTGCTTAGAGTCATGCAGGGATCTAGGAGGCTGGAGGCTCCATCATAGATTGGTCTTTCACAGTCACCAAGGCAGGAAAAGGGAACTGGATGAATGTGTGATTGGATCCCTGGATCATAATTATCACTTCTGCCTAGAAGTAATGTCACTACTTTTGCTCACATTTCCTTCCTCAAAGCAAGTAACTCAGCTGTAGCAGTTAACTTTTAAAAAGGCCTCCCAGGTGTCTGGAATGAAAGAGGAGAAAGATCTGTAATAAAACCTATCATTTGGAAAAGTATTTCTTAAGATTGAAAAGTAAAAGCCACAAGGAAAAACATAAATAAATTTGACATAGTAATAACAATACAAATAACTAAAATTTATTGGCTGCTTACTGTGTATCAGAGCTCATTGTTCTAAGCACTTTACATGTTTACTGATTTAATTCTCATAATAACCTCATGAGGTAATGATATAGGGTGTATGATATATGGGCCTCTAAATAATATAAGGGAAATATTACAATTCCCAACCTGCTAGATGTTTGACACATTGAATTTGTGTTCTCTAAAATAGAATGAATTCTAGGAACAGCAGAGCTTACAAGTAGGAAGACTTTATTGAGAGAAAGATAGCTTCCATCTAAAAGAGATGCAAGCAGACCCAGAAAATGGGTTGCCCAAGGACCCCACTTCTCAGGGGAGTTTTATAGAGCAAAGCCATGAGGTGAGGTGGGTACAAGGTGGGACAAAACTATAGGCAACCAATAGGATTACAAGTATGGTCACTTAGGTAATATGAATCAAATGGAAAAATCACAAGGTAAGTATGAGGTGGGACAAAACTATGGTCAACTAATAAGATTACAAGTGTAGTCACTTAGGTGATATTGATTAAATGGGGATCAAATGGGGAAGTAAGTCACATAGCAAGCTTGGATGGAATGAACAAGGACTTTTCCTGGAAGTAATGGACTAGGGAGGTTTTGGTTCTCCACCCAAGGTGATGGGTGCCTACTTAGAATATCAATCACTGCTGTTCATCCCTAGGGAAAATATGTAGGTGTAGTCAATTTTCTTTGTCTCCAAGCCTGGCCTTCAATGAATGCACCTCCAGCCACAGTTGTGATGTGTTCTTATCTTCTCCATTGAGTATCTCAAGGGCCCAGCCCTGTCTGGTTGCCTGTAACATTTTAACTAATTTAGCTATCTATAATAATAAGTTCTATTATTTCCCAAGTTTACAATTGAGGCACTGAGAGGACTGTCAAAAAATAAAATAGAGCTACTAAGTAAGGAAAGGGAACATAAACAAAGAAAGGGAAGGTCAGGGCTTTTTAAGTGTTAGGAGGCGTTATGCTAATTAAACAGTGAAAACTAGCGTTCCAAATAGGGTAGATTGGGTTCACAAGTCTGCACATAATTAGTTAAAAGAAATCCTATTGCTTTTCAGTCAGGAAAGAGTCTCTAGTTACTATTTGGTACACAGGGGTCATTAGAAGTTCATGATTATTTATTAACTTCAGCAGGAAATGAGCAGTTGTGATGAAATAAAGCATTCAATTTGGACATGTCCAACCTAGGCTAATGCTTCTGTAAGTTAAAAAATTTCCTTTTACACAGTGAATAGATTAAGTCAAAATCAAACATTTAAAGTTCTGATTGGCAAAATACACCACAAACAGTGCAGAAGTAGACTGAGAAAGGGTCTTTGAAAGATTTATAATACATAAAGAATGTCTACAAATCAACTTTTAAACAAATAAAAAACTTGGAAACATAAACAGGCAACTTATCAATGAGAAAATCATACTTTTTCAGTGATCATTTATGTGCAAGTTGAAATTGAAATGGATATTGAAACAACCATGACTTCTTATTTCACCTGTAACACTGGCCAATGAGGATATAGCTCAGAGGCAGAGTGACAGGTCCCCTGAGAGGAACCACCTGCCCCCCCAAGCAGACCAGCTACCTGAATCCACAGGAGCACAGTGATAACAGGAAGCCAGCAGCCACCCCACTTAGCTACAAGAAAGCTGATTCTACAAAAACCACAAGAGACTTCTGCTCCTACTGCTGCCCTGTTTACCAGCCAGCCCCAGGCCCATCACCCATGGGACCCTAAAATTTTCCACCTTCTCGACCAGTGCCCCCTCCCCTACCTAAACTCCCCCATATCAACCTCGCACACACCCTCCTCTCAGTGCCAATGGCTTTTTCACCCTTGACTCGTCTGCCCCCAGACGGCAATAAACTCTTCACCAGTTGACTGAACTTTCCCTGCCTCAGTGGTCTGAATCTTGCCTCAGTCTGACCTTACACAGAGCACCCTCCTAGCATGCACGAGATCTTGGGTTCAGTTCCCAGCTAGTAAGATAAATAAGATAAGGCAATAGATGGAATTTATTAAGCTGTTGCTATTTAAACATCATACCCTTGATATAGGTTGTATGATATGTGGACCCCTAAATAATATAAGGGAAATATTTCAACCTGTTAGATGTCTGAAACACCAAGTTTGTGTTTTCTAAAATTGAAGAACGAATTCTAGGAAAAACGGAGGTTAAGAGTAGGAGAATTTATTAAAAGAAAGATAGCTTCTGTCCAAGAGAACAGAAGGGGGTCTAGAAAGTGGGTTACCCACTGACCTTGCTTCTCTAGAGTGTTTTATTGAGCAAAGCCCTGACATGAGGCCGGTTCAAGTGGGGCAAAACTATAGTCAATAGTAAGATTCCAAGTATGGTCACTTAGGTAATATTGATCCAATGGAAAATCACAAGGTGGGTGTGAGGTGGGACAGAACTATGGTTAACCAATAAGATTACAAGTATAGTCACTTAGGTAATATTGATTAAATGGGAATCAAATGAGCAAGCAAGTCACTCAGCAATTGTACATGGAATGAACAAAGATTTTCTAGAAGGAATGGGCTAGGGAGGTTTTGGTTCCATCCAGGCCATTGATAACTATTTAGAATATCAATCCCTGCTGTTCATCCCTAGGGGAAGTATGCAGGTGCAGTAGTTGCTCTTTTTCTTGAAGCCTGGCCTTTAATGAATGTGCCTCTGGCCACAACTGTCTTCTGGGCTGTGGGCCCAGCCCTGTCTAACTGCCTGTAACATTTAGAACTAACTTAGCTGTCTGCAATATCCTAGCTTTTTTTAAACCAAAACTCTTAAGAATGGAAGGGTCTCTGAAATAAAGGAGTTATTGAGCCATTATAGATGCTAACCAGAAAAAAGACCAGGTCCTGGGACAAATTCCTGAAACGACCAGCAACAGGCCTGCTCAGCAGTTGGAAAATGGTCTACAGAAACAATAAACTTTGAAGAAGGAAAACCTAAGTCGTTTACTTTGAACCTGCATTTGCTATGAATAAAAGGGGCAGGCTAAAACAAAAAGGGGAAAGCTTTGGAATAGGAGGAGGGCCCACAAGAAGTACTTGTGACTTCTGGATTGGCTGGAGTTAAAGTCTGGAAAGTTTGTATGTAAACAGGGCTTTCTGGTCCCTGTGTTCAGCAATGAAAGGATTTAAGTAAAGCTTTTAACATAAGTAGTCTCTTTGGTTCTTTGCTGTTAACTGGTTAACTTCTCCCTCTCCAGCTTCAGGCACTTGTAATTGATTTAGGACATCTGAGAATGTTTTTGAATCAACATGAGATTCTTTGTCTTGTGGTGTGTTTTGTTTTGTTTTTCCTTTTGGTGCTGGTGATTGATCCCAGGGCCTTCACATGGAGCATATCCCCAGCTCTTTTTTATTTTCTTTTTTTTTTAATTTTGAGACACAGTCTCACTAAGTTGTGAAATTACTCAAGCTGGGCTCCAATTTGCAATTCTCCTGCCTCAGCCTCCAGAGTGTTGGGACTATAGGTATGCCTCACAACACCTGGCTTGTACCTCTTATTCTTATATTTTTCTTACATGCTTTGTTAATATTCAAGTGATGCTTTTTAAGGTTGTAACCTATGTAACACATTATAAGCAATATTGTGACATAAGCAATTATTTCCATACTAGTATAATACTTTCTTCAATTCAAAAGTGCACAGGGCTGGGGTTATAGCTCGGAAATAAAGAGCTTGACTTGTTATACCTAATTGTGAGACATTATAGAGAATTGCCAGCACTCTGAGCTAAATTTGAGTTCTTTATTGTCAACTGGCATTCAAGAGTGGCTTGCACCCAAAAGCTCTCAACAAGGAAAAGTGGCTTGCAGGGTTCTTTTAAGTGGTTCTTCTAATTGGGGAGGGCTCAGGAAGAGGGGGAGTGCAAGCGGAATTCCACAGGAGCAGAACTTTGCTGTTAGTGGGGGTCAAGGGAAGTTTCACACAGTTTAGTTGGAACAAAATATCACACAGGTGCAGAGTATCCTGTTTACAAGGTTGTAAAAATAACATATAGTTGCAGATTGCTCTACCAAATGGGAAGGTGTAAAGATAACATATAGTTGCAGATTACTCTATCAGGATGTGGCAGTCTGTCCCGCATTGACTGAAGGGATTCCCAAGGCAGGAAGGGGAAGTTGACCACCTGGAATCACTCGACTTTACACAAATGGAGTCAGATTAGCTATCACATTCCCAACTCCTCTAAGTATGATGCCAAAGCATTGACTCATCTTGAGCCTCCTGAGTGGGTAGGAAATTATAGTAGGTTCTCATGTCCAACAGTTTAACAGAGGCTGTATGCTGTTTTAGAAAGTTAATTATCTAGTTAAGAACGCTGGGCCCAATCAGGAGCTTGAGAAAAAGCAGGATGAGGATGATAGTGTATGGTCCCTTCTGTGTCAGGGTGAGTCCCTCTTTCTGGAAGGCCTTGACAAGCACGGTATCTCCTGGCCCGAATGGGTGGCAGGGCACAGAGCTGGGTAAGGGTAGGGTAGCACATACACTGGTGTGGACAGAAGCTTGTACCTGTTGAAGAGACTGAAGGTTAGAAAATTCCTCTAGCATCCCACTTTTGACTTTGAGTAGCAGGGGAGGGGACCGTTTAAACATAATCTCTTAAGGAGTAAACCCTGTTTTATAAGGAGTGTATCTCACTGGGAGAACAGCCAGGGGAAGCAGGTTGACCCACCCTTCTCAGTTTTTAATTTGGTCAAAGCAGATTTTAGGGTCTGATTATTTGTTCTACTTGCCCTGAGCTTTGAGGTTGGTAGGCACAGTGGAGGTTTTAATTTATACCAGTGCCTTACTGACTGAGTTATAGAGGCTATAAAGGTGGGGCCATTGTCAGAGCTAGTGGACACTGGTAACCCAAACCTGGGGATTCAATTTCTGGAGCAGCTTCTTTGCCACCACAGTGGCAGTTTCCACCGTGTAGCATAGACCTCCACCCAATGTGAGAAGGTATCTATGAAAACCAGAAGGTATTGTGAGACCTAACTAACTCCATTTTAAAGTTTGACTCCATCTTAAAATAAGACAGTGAAGTGGCCTTGACATAAATTCCACTTCACTGAAGTCAACTATTCCCCTAGTCTCCTTTGTGCCCATAAAATAATGATAAAATGTCCTTGCTGTGGGACAACAGATAAAAAAAGAGACACAGCTCCTAACTCAATCCTCTGTCTGCCCAGAAAACAGATGCTCCCGGGCCCATTATCTATAGAACATTCTGTCAATGTGCTGATTGTTCCTTTTTCCCATAAACTCTACATGTAGCCACCCCTCAACGCCCCCCCCATGTACACCCCATGCTTGCTAAATATCAACCAATCATGTAACTGCTAAATGGAACATCCCCAAACCTTGCGGTAGCCACAATAAAAACCCTGCTGGTTTGGAATTCGGGGCTCTCAATCCTGATCCGCTGCGTCGGTGATGGTTGAGTGCCCCTGCTCGAGCTTGAATAATCGACCCTCGTGTGTTTACATCGGAATCGGCTCCTTGGTGGTCTTTGGGGACTTCTCGATCTGGGCACAACAGTATCAATAGCTGCCCACCAGCAACTTGATCTCTGTGAAGTCCATTTCCCAGTATTCCCCCAGGCTCATTTCTCTGACTCTAATCCTGAGGGGTGCAGATGGGCCCTGGCTAGGATTTACTTGCACACAGACTCAGCACCTAAGAGAGGCCTGGTGACCCAGTTCTTGTAATTTTGGTAAACATTATCTCGGAATTAGAAGCTCAGCCATCTTGGAGCCCCCTAGGTGTGTGACTGAATGTAGCTGCTGAATGATTTGTTGCCCTAGTACCTGGGGAAGGTAGATATGGCCATCTGGACATTTCCACCAGCTTTGAGGGTCCTTTTTGCTTGCTGCTGGCTCACTTTTTTGTCTTCCTCTTTATTGAAAGTGGGACTAGCTAGGAGCAGAGGGGGAGGTGGGCCTACAGCAGGCAGGATGATTAAGGGTTTAATTGGTCTTAGGGCTGCCTCCCTGGTGGCCTGGTCTGCTAGTTTCCTTTTGTTGCTGGAGCATTGTGTTTTTGATGTCCCAAGATATGTAGGACAACCACCTCCTTGGGAAACCATACCACCTCCAGGAGAGATATTTCCTCTTTGTTTTTGATGGATTTCTCTGCAGCCATTAAGAGTCCCCTTTCTTTGTATATATTGGTGTGGACATGTAGCATAGCAAAAGCAAAACTGCTGTCAGTATATACATTTACCTTTTATCTTTTTCCCACCTTAAGGCTTGGGCTAGAGCAATAAGTTCCACCTTTTGTGTTGAAGTCCCTTCGGGCAAAGGCTGGGGCCAAATATCTCCTCTGAGCAGAGTTTTTGGATTTTTTTTTTTGTCCTGGGGATTTTTTAGTCCTTGGATCCTTATGCTTGCGAGGCAGGTGGAGGAACCACTGATCTAAATCCCCAGCCCCATCTGAACAGAGTTTTTACTGAATGGGGGGCCATAAGGACCAAGTCTTGCCCCCAAGGTCAGTTTATCAGCCTCCTCGACCAATAAGGCAGTAGTAGCTACTGACCAGAGACCTGAAGGCCATCCTGAGGCCACAGGATCTAATCTTTTAGAGAGGTAGGCTACAGGGTGCTTCCAGGGCCCTAAGGACTGTGTTACAACCCCTTTGGCAATCCTTCTTACCTCATGGATGAACAGATAAAACAGCTTGGTGACATCGGGCAACACCAGAGCTGGAGCTGTTACTAGTGCTTGTTTTAGATCCTGGAACACCTTTTCTTCTTTCATTCCCCATTCTAGGGGTTGGTCTCCTCCCATGGTGGAATAGAGGGGCTGTGCTATCTCAGCAAACCCGGGTATCCACAGGCAACAGCATCCAGCTGTGCCTAGGAATTTTTGTACCTGTTTCTTGGTAGTTGGCACAGGTATCTGGAGAATGGCCTGTTTTCTGGTCTGATACAGAGTTCTGCTTTCCTCTGAGATCTCACACTCCAGGTAAGGACACGCAGAAGGCACAGAGTTGTGCCTTTTTGGCTGAGACGAGGTAGTCCAACTCTTCTAATAATGAGAAGCTCTTGCATTCCCTGAAGGCATTCTGAAACACTGGCAGCAGCTAGCAACAAATCATCCACATACTGAAGCAGGGTGAGGTTAGGGTACTGGAATCAAAAACTCACTAAGTCCTTCTGGATGGCCTCACTGAACAGAGTGGGGGCATTCTTAAATCCCTAGGGCAGCCAGGTCCAGGCAAGTTGACAGTAATCATTGGAAGCTTGGTCAGTTCATTTGAAGGCAAATATTGGCTGGCAAGCTGGAGCAAGAGGCAGACTAAAAAAGGCATCTTTTAAATTTAGCACAGTATGCACTTGGTGTTCAGGAGACAGCAAACTCAGGAGGGTATACAGATTGGGAACAGTAGGGTGTAAAGTTACCACTCACTGGTTGACTTCTCTTAAGTCCTGGATCAGTCTGTAATCAGATATCCCTGGTTTCTGTACTGGCAGGAATGGGGTGTTCCATGGAGACTGACAGGGAGTTAATATCCCAAAGTCCAGCGACCTCTTGATGTGAGGGGCTATCCCATCTGGCCTCCTGAGAAATGGGGTACTGTCTAACCCACACAGGCGTGGCAGTCAACAAGAGCTCAACTATCAGTGAGGATGGTGAGCTGCCAAACCCAGTGGGTTAGTTTCCAGCCACACCTTAGGGAACTCCATCTGAAGTCTGTCCAACAGGGCCTCAGGGCTTGTTTCCTCTAGGTTTTCTTTCCCCAAGAGGAGATACTCCTTGGGTAGAGCAGTGGTTAAGGACAATTGGTATGAAGGGGGTGACATCTGAGCCTCCATTGGAGTGAAGGAAATAGTGCCCCTCAGCTTATAAAGGAAGTCCTGTTCTAATGTTCCGGAAATCACGGAAAGACGGACACACAGAATTCGGGTAAAATAATGAAAGTTTTACTTGCAAGCAGGCGGGACCACCAGAAACCAGTCTGGTCACTGTCTGGCCACTCTTTGTTCAGTTTCTCCTTTTTATATCCTTTTTAGCCATTATCTCATTCCTGGTGGTCTTTGATGTGTTAATACAATTCCAGTTCCCATTTACAAGTAGTTCCTGTTAATGATAACAGTCACAGACACATGATAAGCACATGACAGTTAAAACACATACACTGCAAATTTACCCAGGCATTGCAACCTTGTTCTTCAGAATTAGGATGTTATCTGTAGGAAGGCTACAGATCAAAAGAGTCATATAACCTTCACTTTAAACAACCAGAGCAACAGGCTAAGGCAAGTTTTAAAGGGATACACTACCTATTTTGCTTCTACAACTACTTTAATAGTTAATCTACTAAACTGTCTCAAACTTTTTCCCTATCACTAGCAAGGGGAATGGGTAGTCCAGTATCACCAAGAAAGAGTGGGTAACTTGTTTTGGTCCCAGGGTTACTGTTCATTTGCTTGTGAGTGGGAAGTTCTGGACTGATCCTGTGGCCCCCTGAATGGGAATAGTTTGTGATGAGTTTTCCCAGGGGGATTTTTTAACATTGATCTTTTGGCAGTGAACAAGGAAGTGAACCAGTTGGCCCCCTATGTTAGCATTCATCATAGCCTCCCAGGAGCAAAAAGAGATGGAGCCCTGGCCCCCTCAGTCTGAATCTTCCCTTCCCCTGGATGTGGGGAGGGATAGTATCTTGGCAGAGGGTCTACGGGGGCATTTATTTTCCCAGTGTCCTTTCTCCTTGCAGTAGACACATTGATTTCTGTCCAATGGCAGGCATCCTCCTGCTTTTTAGGCATCTGCCCTTTGGGCTTCCCAGAGTTGGGTCCCCTCTGATGGCTGCTGCCAAGATCTTTGTTGACCTTGAGGGGCCAGGGCCAAAGTAATGGCTGTCCTTTAGCCAGGTTACCTTTTTGGTTTTGGTCTCTAAACTGTAGTTATTGCATACCCAGAAGAGAAGGTCACTATTATAATTTTGTTGGACATTAAACACCTCTGAAATATAAAGTATAGTTAGAGGACTGTTATTTTTATCAACCATGGTTGTCATAGTAGTTGAATCCCTGTAGAACGTTAACAAACAGTTATACATTATGTAGAAAAACTTCAGATCAAGAGCCACACATAGTATTTTAGTCTGACAATAATGATGACATCCTTGTAACACATTTAAATGTCCATCTTAGCATGGAGTAGTCTTTTAGTCAAACACCTCTATTTGATTATGAAACATTAAATATCACATAAAAAGACTCTTATTTGTTACCTTTTAATAGGATGTCATCTAAAAGGAACACAGCCTATAAATGTACTTTGGAAGTTTATAATGTTTAGCCCTTAATTTTAGTTTGTGACATCATTTGGACTGCTCAGTGCCTGAGCATCCCCAAGTATGGTGACACATAACACACCCATGAGATATGATAGTTTTTAAGAAAAACTATCATTTGATTGATTATCTCATGTTGGCTTGATATGTATATCTTATCATGTGTAGCTGGAGCACAAGAGAAAGGTGAATACCTGGATCAAAAGGAGGTTATTACCATAATGTTGGAAGACCTGCACAGTCAGAAGACATGAATACATTTTGTATATCAGAAAAGTAGCAATAATAATTATTACAATTATATGAAACCTTATGTCTTATAATGTAGCTTGGTACTAAAAGCATCTTTTTAAAAACACCTTTTTTTTTTAACCAAAAATTTTGTTTTGGAAGATGACCAATGTAAACATAGCACAATAACATATTTAAAACTTAACCCTTTGATGATAACCAATGCAAACATTTTATACTAACATATTTAAGCAATGTTTATTGGGGGTATGTATTCCCATAGGGCTATGAAAACTATTGGGGCTCCCATTAGTGAACAAAGATCAGAAATAACGGGTTTTTTTGAGCAGCTGCTTCTTTATTCACTAAGGGGAGTCCCATTTAGCCATCTCCCCAAACCTAAAAGTCTCCATTTAGTTACCTTGACAATTTTTTATTTAACCTGTAAAAACCAGATTGTAACAATTAACAAATTATTTGTAACCAATAAAAATATATATTTTTGAGTTACTGAATGTAGACAGCAATATATATTACAATGAAAATGAATCTTTGAGTCATTTTTATCAGTTAGCAACCTGGGAGGAAAGGAAGGTATGTCTTTAACTTTGATAACATTTATAAGACAAACAAACATATAAAATATTTATGAAACTAGAGTGCACTCAAATATATTTGGCCAATTTGAATTATAACATCCCTTTCAACTAAGATTAGTAAAAACTTTTGTAGGTCAATTAACAGAGATCCCTTGTAATTAGAATCAGAAGGAATAAAAGCACTTTCTGCCTTAAATGTAAACCTTTTATAACAAACTTGAAACCAACAAGCAAACATATATATTTCCTTGATAATTACTTTTGTATACCTTTTTTACATATGTAGGCCTTTTGGTCTTGTATATCTCTCTTTATCCTTTTAACAAGACAAACATACAAAATCTTTTCATATCCAAAGTATATCTCTTTGGGCTGGGTATTTAGCTCAGTGGTTCCACTGCCTGCCTCACAAGTGCAAGGTCCCGAGTTCAATCCCCAGTACCCCTCCCCCCAAAATATATCTCCTTTACTTTGTAGCCTTTTTATTTATCTTCTATCTCATTTATTATAAACCTTTTATAACTTGTTTTAGCTGTTAAAATTTTAAAGTGTTCTTCCCTCCCTTTTTGTTCTCAGATTGTTACATTTTAAAATTTGACTGGCTATCAATAGAAGAGTAGTAACCTTGAGTTTTTTATCAACAAGGTACAGAAAGGGACAAGTTTATTCTATAATTACAATTTAAGAATTTGCAATGTAAAAGAGATGTTTTAAATATACCAATAAAACTCTGGAAACCAAATACCAATTAAACATTACTTTAAATTAGAGATGAAAGATACATTTGTCAATTAGCCAGAATTGATAATTTGATTTTTTTTTCTGCCTGGCTGCCTGTGCATTGGGGGCCAATGGAATTTTTGTTAGAGTAGCCTGTCAAGCAAGTTGATATGTAAATAGGCATGGCCAAGGGAGAATTATACATCCCTTTGTTCTGGGAAGTCCCACTGGAGGGGTTGAGGCAACAAAAGCAGGTAAGCACCTTAAAAGTCTCCTCTGCCTCTCTGCAAGGAATGGGGAAGCCTTGTGCCACATGAGGCATTGGAATTTTTTTGTTTTTACAGGACAGAAGTTTGAGCCTGCAGCGACACAGAAAAAGTTGTGGAACAGAATTCTGAGGCACAGTATGGGCACTCGGAAGGAAAACAGGCAGCCTATAAGAGCCCTACCCTCAGAAGTTAAGCTACATGAGGGAAAGGGGAAGGAAAAATTGATCCTAAATAGGTCAGAGGGCCAAAAGAGGCCCAAGTTGTCACAGGCAGAATGACCAACCCAACATTCGCTAACAGAAAAGGATGAACCTAGCCAGACCAGAACACCACCTCAGTCATCATCCTGACTTTAAGAAGGAATCTGGGCAGTGCCTTCATCAAGGGCTAATGCTCCCTACTCAGACAGAAAGGATCCTTGCCTCAGAAACAGAAACAGACAGGGAAGACTTGAGGTTGTCTTTGATGGACAACATCACTGTGATCTCCTCAGTGTCAGTGCCGAGATCATGGGGCCCCGGAACAGCTCATGGCTGGGGGGGGGGGGGCTCTCCTATAATCTGCTGTTGAAGATGGGAGGGACCATAGGGAGCCCAGTCCACCCAAAGTGGTGATCCCAATGGGGCCTCCAACTGTTATACCTAATTGTGAGAGATTATAGAGAATCACCACCACTCTGAGCCAAATTTAAATCCTTAATTGTCAGCCCACATTCAAGACTGGCTCATGCCTGAAAGGTCTCAATGAGGAAAAGTGGCGTGCAGGGTTCTTTTAAGCGGCTCTTCTAACTGGGGAAGGCTCAGGGAGAGGGGGAGTGCAAGTGGAATTTCATAGGAGCAGAACTTTGCTAAATTAGTGGGGGTCAGGGGAGGTTTTACACAGTTTAGTTAAAACAAAATATCACACAGGTGCCGAGAATCCTGTTTACAAAGTTGTAAAAATAACATATAGTTGCAGATTGCTCTACCAAATGGGAAGATGTAAAGATAACATAAAGTTTCAGATTGCTCTGTCAAACAGGATGTGGCAGTCTGTCATGCATTAACTGAGGGGAGTCCCAAGGAGGGAAGTGGCAGGCGACCACCCAGAATCACTTGACTTTACACAAATGGAGTCAGGCTGGCTATCACAGCCCAGCATGTGCAAGGCCCTGGGTTGGTTTGTTCACTAGTATCACAGGGAAAGGGGGATGCAATGCACAAGCTCAAGAAGTATGTGAGGACTCTCTCCCTGTGGGCTTCATCAAACATGTTGTTTCACTTCTCTGCTTTCCCCTTCCTGTAATCATGGCTCCTTTTCTTCCAAGTCATGACAAGTCCACTCCTCAGATATTAATTCAAAGAGATGAGCTGCACGGTCAGCCTCAGGCCTCATTAGGATGCTGTATTAGGTGAGACGAGCAAACTGGGCTGCACGGTGAAAAACTTGCTTTCTCTGCCATCCATTTGGTAAATGATAATTGGAATGGAACATAAACCCCAAAATGGTAGTGTCATGCTATTGTAGATAAGAAAGTTAATTAGATATCTTGTAGGCAGTTAGACTGGGCTGGCCTTTGAGGAGCCAACACGAAGACAATCAAGACACATTCACTGAAGGCCAGGATTATGGAAGAAAAACTACCACACCCATGTGCTTCCCCTAAGGATGAATAGCAGTGACTGATATTCTAAATAGGTATCAATCACCTGGGTGTGGGAGCAACTATTAACCACCCCTTCCAGGAAAGATCTCTGACTGAAAATCCTTGTGGGCTTGCTATGTGACTTGCTTCTTATTGGTTGATCATAGTTTTGTCCACCTTGTGATTTATCATGGATCAATATTCCCTAAGCAATTATACATGTAATCTTACTAGCTGAGTAGTTTTGTCCCACCTTAAACCTGCCTCATCTCATGGCTTTGTCCCATATAACATCTTTGAGAAGCAGGGTGAACAAGCAACCCACTGTTTAAATGAGTGGTTTCACATGCACCATGTATAACAGGCAGAGCCTGATTTCTGAAGTCCAGGGTCAGTGCTTAGGCTTCCTCTATTCTCCTGTGCATCAGGAATCTTGGCCACTTTGGCTCTCTACTCTACAGACTTTTCAGCTGGAGCAGTAGTTTCTGTGACAACTTCCCAACACCAGGAGGATTCTGGGAAGGCTTCAAGACAGGTATGTTCCAAGGGAATGTTTCAGCTGATTGGAAAGCCAGAAAGTTTTCAGAGAAGTTTAAGGTCAAATGAGTAAAAAAAGAAATTTGAAGTCGCAGAGATGGAGAACAGCCATATTTTATGTAACAAACAGCGAAGGAATGAGACCATCTGAGCAGGCTAGTGAAAGCAAAGAGGTACAGACTTTGTTCACCTGGGCACAGGTGGACTGACAGCAAGCAAGAAGCCACCAGTCCCGAACAAAGAAAAGGCAGAAAGCTTTATAGGACATTGGAAGAGATGTCTGGCACATCTATCATATATAGGGGTCAGAGCAAATATTTGTGGTCAGGATCCATCCAGCAATCAAGGCAGATGTATGGATATTTTTAGGTGACTTGGCATTGAAAAGATGCTGTACTCTGTAGTTGTCATCTCTATGTTGAGAACATCCCATCCTGTGTTCTCTGTCTGAGATAGCATGGCTTTTTTGGGAGGAGACAGAACCTGCATCGACTGCCTGTTTTGTTATATTTTTTTGTATCTTGTCAAACTGTAGCTTAGAATTAAAGAGCATATTTATAAACTATTTCATGACCAGGTCAAGCCTGACAGTTTAGCAGTTGGAGGCTGTTCTGATTTCACAGTAGTGTGAGCCAGGCTTGGTGGCACCTGTCTGTAATCTCAGCTACTCAAGAGACTGAGGGAGGAGGATCACCAGTTAGAGGCCAGCCTGTGTAATTTAGGGATCTTGCTTGTGTCAAAGTAAAATAAAAGGGACTGGATATGTAGCTTAGCACTTTCTGAGCTTAATTCTCAGTAAAAGAAGAGAAGGGAAGGGAAGGAAAGGAAAGGAAGAAGAGAAGAGTATGTGATATTCTAGAGCAAAGATTGTTGTGAGTTTGGCCCAGGTCGTAATAGAACCCTGCAGGCTGTGGCAGATTCACCAAAGCTGGCCTATGGAGCCAGGTAAAAGAATTCACAAAGGAACTTTGTGTATAAAACTACTGCTGCATCCAAGGCACACACAGATTTTTGTTTAAAGCAGCAAGTTGTAACTAGGAACAAGGGTCTGATTGTAAGGATCACCTACGGCAATAATGGTGAACCTTTTAGAGACCAAGTGCCAAACTGCAACCCAAAACTCACATATTTATTGCAAAGTACCAGCACTGCAATTAAACCTGAATACTGAGCTGTTAGTTTAGAAAAAACCCCTCTGTATTAACATCTTTTGTCTTAAAAGAAAAACACAGTAACAAGTGTGCCATAGGTTTGCCACCACTGGCTCAGTGTATTGGTTACAAACACAGTACTAGTTCATGGCAAGAGGCAAGGGGAAGCTTTTTGGTAGAACTCTCACTCCACATTCTCAGCCTCCCTTTCACCTTCTGCCTGAGGTTCATAAACTTGTCTTGGCCCCTGACTTTGAAGACCAGATCATCCAGCTAATCCCACAAGCTGGATCCCATTCCATGTAGACCTTCATACATCTCATACTACCCCACCTTCTGAAACACTTCTACTGAGCCCCCTGGAACTCATGGTCACTTGATAATAAATTGTCCCATATCCTCAATCTCTCTCTCTAAACATTCCCTCCATTTTCTTCCTCTCACCAAAACAAGCTCTCTCCTGAGGCCACCACAACTTCATCCTCCTAATTGCTCACTGAGGAACTCGGAACTACTCTTGATTACTCTTTTTCTCATCCACCCCACAGCTGATTCACGAGCAAATCCTGTTGTTTCTGGGCCGGAGATTTAGCTCAGTGGTTCCACCACCTGCCTCGCAAGCACAAGGTCCTGAGTTCGATCCCCAGCACCCCCCCCCAAAAAAAATCCTCTTGTTTCTGCCTTAGAATTATATACTGACTCCACTGCTGCCACTTTGGTCTAAGCCACCACTACTTCTCACCTGGATCATTATGGCAGCCTCTATGTAGATAACTAGACTATCTTCATTAACTTCTCTTATTGCTCCTCTTACATTTGGAGAGATTGGAGAGTTAAAAACTACATTTCCGAAGCTGGTGCAGTGCCACATGCTTGAAATCCCAGCACTCTGGGAGGCTGAGGCAACTTGGTGAGATCCTATCTAAAGAAAAAAAAAAAAGGTGGGTTCAATTTCTAGTTCTTGAAAAACAAAACAACAAAAAACTACACTTCCCAGACATCATTGCAGTTAAATCAGCCAATTCATTCCTGATCATAACCATACAAAGGAAACACAGGGTAAAAAGTTAAGTAGGGAGGGCCATTATTTTGCTTTTGTGGTCTCTGGCAAATAAAGGGAGACAAACATGACTGTTTCAGTGATCAGATTTTACGTTCCCTGCTCTTTTCAGGTTCTTTCCACCAGTCTTGTGGGTATGAGACCCAGTTGCAGGTATGGCAATAATTGCAGGGGCAGAACTAACTATTAATTAAAAATTAGAAGATGGCTTCACTGCCGAATTCTACAAGACATTTAAAGAAGAACTATTGCCATTACTCTTTAAACTCATCAAGGAAATTGAAAGGGAAGCAAGGCTTCCAAAATCATTCCTGGAAGCAAGTGTTACTTTGATCCCCAAACCAGGGAAAGACCCAATCCAAAAAGAGAACTACAGACCAATATCCCTAATGAACATAGATGCAAAAATCCTCAACAAGATACTGGCAAACAGAATACAGAGGGTCATCAAGAAGATCATACACCCTGACCGAGTCAGATGTATCCCAGGGATGCAAGGATAGTTCAACATCCATAAATCAATAAATGTAATACACTATATTAACAGATTCAAGGACAAAAACCATATGATCATCTCAATAGATGCAGAAAAGGCATTTGACAAAATCCAACACCCACCCATGATAAAAAACCCTATAGAAAATTGGAATAGAAGGTCTTTATCTCAACCTGATTAAGGCTATCTATGAAAAACCAACAGGCAACATCATACTAAATGGTTAAAAACTGAAAACTTTCATGCTAAAATCAAGAACAAGACAAGGATGCCCACTATCACCACTCCTGTTCAGTATTGTTCTGGAATCATTAGCCATAGCAATTAGAAAAGGGAAAGAAATAAAAAAAATGAATAAAGATAGGAAAGGAAGAAGTGAAACTGTCATTATTTGCTGATGATATGATACTTTATATAGAAGACCAGAAATTCTCAGTCAAAAGTCTTCTAGACCTAATTGACAGATTCAGTAGAGTAGCTGGATACAAGGTCAACACTCAAAAAACAATAGCCTTCTTATACGAAAATAGCAGACCCATTGAGAGAGAAATTCGGGAAATAATTCCTTTTACAATAGCATCTAAAAAAATGAAATATCTAGGAATCAACCTAACAAAGGAAGCAAAAGACCTCTACACTGAAAACTACAGCACTCTGAAGAAGGAGATTGAAGAGGATGTAAGAAAATGGAAAGATATCCCTTGTTCCTGGGTAGGAAGAACCAATATAGTGAAAATGGCCATACTTCCAAAACTACTATATAGATTTAATGCAATGCCAATTGAAATTCCAACAATATACTTCACAGAACTAGAGAAAACAATCCAAAAATTCATTTGGAAGCAGAAGAAACCTAGAATAGCAAAAGCAATTCTAGGCAACAGAGACATGGCAGGGGGTATCACAATCCCCAACTTGAAACTATACTATGAAGCTACTGTGATAAAAACAGCATGGTACTGGCAAAGAAACAGACCCAAAGATCAGTGGAATAGATTAGAAAATGCAGAAACAACTCCAGACATACTCAGCTACCTCATCTTTGACAAAGGAGCCAACCACCCTCATTGGAGCAAAGATAGTCTATTTAATAAATGGTGTTGGAAAAACTGGATTTCCACCTGCCAAAGATTAAAACTAGACCCATACCTATCACCAAGCACTAAACTAAGATCGAAGTGGATTAAAGATCTAAATATTAAGACAGAAACACTAAACTTGCTGGAAGATAAGTTAGGTAGATCTCTTGAAGACATTGGAATAGGAAAAGACTTTGACTTTATGAACTTTAGGTTCCTCAGTAGCACAGGAACTAGCACAAAGAATCAATAACTGGGATCTCATCTTTTTAAAAAGCTTCTGCACTGCAAGAGAAACCACCAACAGAGCTAAGAGACAACCTACAATGTGGGAAAAAAATTTTAGCAGCTGTACCTCAGACAAAGGACTACTATCTAGAATATATAAAGAACTGAAAAAAATTAGACCCCCCAAATTCAAAGACCCAATTCAAAAATGGGCATCTGAAATGAACAGACACTTCTCAAAGAAGTAAAAGCAGCAAATAAACATACAAAAAAATGTTCAACATCACTGGTCATTCGAGAGATGCAGATGAAAACAACACTGAGATTCCACCTCACCCCAGAAAGGATGGCTGCTATCAAGAAATCAACCAATAACAAATGCTGGCGGGGGTGTGGAGAGAAAGGAACCCTTCTCCATTGTTGGTGGGAGTGCAGACTGGTGCAACCACTGTGAAAATCAGTACCGAGATACCTCAAAGAACTAGGACTACAGGTCCCATTTGACCCAGCTGTTCCCCCACTGGGTGCCTTCCCCAAAGAATTTAAAGAATCATACCACAGCAATATATGGGCACCTATGTTTATAGCGGCACAGTTTGTAATAGCTAAAGCTTGGAAACAGCCCAAGTGCCCATCAACTGGAAATTGGATAAAGAAGATGTGGTTTTTTTTATAAAATGGAGTACTACTCAGCCATAAAGAACGAGAAACTAGAGACATTTATAGCTAAATGGATGCATATTGAGGCCATCCTCTTAAGTGAAATAAATAGGACACACATGTGTAAATACCAAATAGTTTCTCTAGTGTGAGAAACTGAAAGTGTAATTAAGGATGAAAATGATTAAATGAATAATTGATAATTTGAAATAGGAAGAAAAGGTCCAAAGGTGTAAGGGTGGTGGGAGGGGAAGGGGAAAGGAAAGAAGGGAAAGGAAAAATGAGAAAGAAAAAAAAAAAGGAAATAAAGTCTATATAAATAGGGAAGGGTGGAGGGGGTGAAGGGCGCATAGGCAATGGGGGAAAAAATAAGAACCAAGATACATCATGTACAGGTACAAGCACCCAGTGATAAATGTAAATGTATTGTATACATAAAATGTAACAATAAATATATATTTTAAAAATTAGAGGGCCGGGGATTTTAGCTCAGTGGTTCCAACACCTGCCTACCTGCCTTGAAAGCACAAGGTACTGAGTTTGATCTCCAGTACCAAAAAAAAAATTATAGGGAGTTATTGTTTTGAACTAAGCTCTTGCACTAACAGACAAGGTTAAAAATCAAAATAGAGTTATTTATGCTAAAGTTCTACTTCACCAAACTGAAACTAAGCTGTTTATCTAAGCTATGACATCAGGAGAGAGGGATAACAACCAAATTTCCTTAACAGGTAAATTCAATTGGCATAATAAAGATTCCTCTGCCTTAATCCTTACACACACACACACACACACACACACACACACAGAGGAAACTGAAACATAAGTTGATGTTACCCAATTAGTGATTTATCTATTGTTTTATCTCTCTGACCCTGACTTACAAGGAAAGTAGTTTTGAGAAGACCACTTTTTGTTTACATTTCTGCTTCTTTAGCCCTTTTGCATCTACAAAACCAATATCTGCTTGGCTCATTGGAACACTTATTCTGTTTTGGGGAGAATGAACTGTTGCCAAATTCTAGAATAAAAAATAAAGACAATTAAGATCATTAACTTAAATCGGTTATAATTTTGTCCTTTGATATACTTTCTGATAATTGGCTTTCGGTTACAGCTGTGTGACTTTGAAGTCAGATGCCAGTAATGATGTTAGATTTCTAATCCTCTAGCCCTTCCAATGATGTTGTAAGACCCTAGAATCCCTCAAGATGCCTATAGTTGTTTTTGTTTCCATCATAGGACCCTGACTGACCCAATTTCTTAAATAGTCTCCCTGCTTTTGCTATGGCCCACCAGCCTTCCTGCTTCTGCTACAGCCCTCCAGAGTGGCCCTATAAACTTAAGACACAACAAGCAATTTCTTCGCTGAAATCCTTGAAAGGCTAAAATCTCACTGTCACCAGGAAGCCAGGTCCTGATGCATCAAGGAACACATCCCTCACTCCTTGGTCTTCAGTTCTTTGTGCTCTCGATGAAAGAATTCAGTCAAGACCCATAAGCAACCGTGCAGAATTACAGAGAGAGTTTATTGTAAAGTAGGTATAGACAGAGTTACACTTTCAAGTGAGAAAGCAGGCAGTGTTCACAAAGACATCTGCTCTGAGTGCGAGTTTGAGTACATTTTAATGCACACAAATTATTCCTGCAGTTCGAGAACTATAATGATTATCATTTGTTTTATTTATACAATTTACATGCTTACTGACATCTCTCCTAAGGATTACTTTGGAATGTAGATATCTCAAAAATGTCATCTTTGTTCCTTTTAGGAGGTCAGTGTTCCCTCAGGGACCTTAATCATATAAGAATCTAAATCAAGTTTCAGTCCAAGGAAGGGGTGTCTTTAAAAAATTCTCCCCTTTTTGATACCTTTCAGTATAGGCCATGGTGCCCAGAAATAGTGCATACTTTGTTTTGGAAATAAATGGCCAAGTGGCCAGATATCAGAAGGAATGTGCACAATGTGTAAACTTACCATGCCTTTGTGCTCTGTGGTTTAGGTCTGAGACCTAACAAATGATTATTAAGGTATATACATTGAAGTCTTTGTTTCTTTATTTAACTATAACTGGCAAAGTATGCTATTTTGGAACCCACCCCTTTGTCCCTCAGGCCTGTTAATGTCTAACTACCCACCTAACACTTAGCAACACCCTAAAAAGACCATACCCAAATTGGCACTTTGTAAGATTACTATTTCATCTTCTACAATTCTTCCAATTGCTCGTTCTGCTCCAACCACACTGCCTCCTTGTAATTCTCAAGCACACAGGCATATTTTTACCTCAGGCCTTTTGTTTTGTGTCCCTGCCTGGCCTCACTCCCCCTAGATATCTATCAAATGTACTTTGTTTATTTCAAATCTTTAATCAAAGGCTCAAAGTTTCCCTTCTCAGTGAGACATTGCATGTCTGTGTACAATTGTAACTGCCTCCCCCCAACAATGTCCTTGTTTTTTTGTGGTTTTTTTGGTACTGGGGATCAAACTCAGGCCCTTGCGCTTGTGCAGCAGGTGGCAGAACCACTGCGCTAAATCCCCAGCCCCCCGCCCCCTTTCTTGTTTTTTGCTTCCCCTTAGGACTTGGCAGTCTAAAATATTACACGTTTTTTACCCTATTTCATATTGCAGCTTGCCCCTTCCACATTCCTGATCCTTGTTGTCCTCTAAATTTCTTTGTCATTGTAGCATTTAGAACCTTTAAGCATACTATAAAGGTATTTATTTATTATATTTATGGCTTCTCTTGTTGCTGAGACACAATTCCTGACACTCACAACTTAAAATGGGAAAAGTTTATTTTGGCTCACAGTTTGTAGAAGTTTCTGTCCATACTCCACTGGCTCCAAGGCAAGGCAGCATGGCATAGGAGAAATAGCTCTTAGCATGGCAGCTGGAAGCAGAGAGAGGGAGCAAGGCAGGAGAGAGGGAAATAGACCCTTCCAGGCCACGCCTCCAATGACCCACCTGCTCCAATAGGCTTCACTTCCCAACATCACATTTGGTTATAAATTCATCAGTAGACTAATCCACTAATGAGTATCATGCTTCAGGAGCCAATCACCTCCCAAAAGTCCCACCTATGAACATGTGAAGCTTTGAGGAGACATCTAGATATAAATCATAACAATTTATTTGTATATTGTTTATTGCTCCCTAAACTCTAGACTCTAAGCTCACAAGGGTAGAGATGCCTTTATGCTACTTCACTGATAATGAGTGTGATCAAAATATATCGTGAGGGCCGGGGATTTAGCTCAGTGGTTTCACCGCCTGCTGCGCAAGCGCAAGGACCCAAGTTCGATCCCCAGTACCAAAATAAATAAATAAATAAATAAATAATATATTGTGAGTGTTTAAATTTAAACACTTTATTACAATAGAGGACATATTGGCATTGATCCTTTTCAACATACTCCCCATTGCTTTGAACACACTTACCCCATCATTCTTGCCACTTTATTTTTTAGGTTAAAAATGGACAGAGTGGTTTATTTGCAACAAGGAGACTTGGAACTTTATGTAAGTGAAGTTGTATAGAATGTATTCTCTGTGTCTTAGTTCATTCATTCAAAATTACATTTGGGAGTCTCATTTATATTGTTATATATAGCTTACATATAGCTGTTTTATTCATTTAATTGCTCTTTTATAGTCCATTATGACTATAAAAATGTGACAATTTCCCATTCTACTGTTGAAGGGTATTTTTTTTTCCTCCCTAAATTCTGGCTATTAGGAGTAATGGTGCTAAGAACATTGCTGTATATACCGAACACATATATGTATCACTAATTTTTCTTGAATATATATGCAGTAGTGGGATTGCTGAGGACATATTATTTATACAGTCATCCCTTGGCATCTATGAGGAATTGGTTCCAGGACACCCCTCCCCCTCTGAGGATACCAAAATCTGCAAAACCTCAAGCCCCTTACAGAAGACAGTATAATATGTGCATATGATCTATGAACATCCTGCTGTATACTGTAAGTAATCTTTAGATTAAAGTAATCTTTAGGTTACTTATAATACCTAATTCAATATAAGTGCTATGTAAATAGTTGTCATGCTGTATTGTTTAGGAGATACTGGCAAGAAAAAGTTTTCATGTTTGGCACAGGCATTTTTCTTTCTGAATACTTTCAACCTGCTGTTGGTTGAACTCATGGATGCAGAGCCCATATGGAGACAGAGGATAAACATAATGTTCAACTTTAGGAGATCCAGCCAAACAATTCTCCAAAATGTTTCTATTAATCTACATTCCCATCAGAAGTGCACAAAGTTTCCATTGCACCCTTTGGCCATCAATACTGGCTATTGCTGATCTTTTTAATTTGACCATTCTGGCGGGTAACTCATTGGGCATTTAATTTGCATTTTTCCCAATGTCCATTAAATTTGATTGTTTTTTCATATCCTTATCAATTATTTGAATACTCTCTTTTGTGAGGTGCCATTTATATCTCCTGTCCATTTTTATGTTGAATTTTCTGTATTTCTCTTACTGATATACAGGAGTTCTTTATATATGTTGTCCTCCTCCTCCTCCTCTTCCTCCTCTTTCTCCTTCCACAGTACTGAGTGAACCTAGGGCCTTCTGCATGCTAGGTAACCACTTTACCACTGAGCTAGATCCCCAAGTCTTTGAAGACAAGGTCTTGCTGAGTTGTCCAGGCTGGCCTTGAACTTGCAATCCTCCTGTCTCAGCCTCCTCAGTAGCTGAGGTTACAGGCGTCCATCACCATGCCCAACTAGATATATTCTTTAAATTACCCTTTGTTGGCTGTGTATGTTGCAAATATCAGTCTACTTTCTGTGACTTTCTTTTTTTTGGTACCAGGGATCGAACTCGGGTCCTTCCGCTTGAGAGGCAGGTGGCAGAACCACTGGACGAAATCCCCAGCCCTGTGACTTTCTTTTTCACTTTCTCTTTTTTTTTTTTTTTTTTTTTTTTTTGATACTTGGGATCGAACTCAGGACCTTGTGTTTGTGAGGCAGGTGCAGTGCCACTGAGCTAAATCCCCAGCCCTTTCACTTTCTCTTAATGATGTGTTTTAATTGGAATAGAAATGACTAAATTTAATTTAGTTTAGTTTTTTCCTTTTGTGGTTGTTTATTGTGTACCATTTAAGAAAATTTTCTCTACATCAATTCAAGAATTTATCTGATGTTATCCTTTACAAGCCTTATTGGTTTTTTGGGGGGATCAAACTTGGGTCCTTGTGCTTGCACAGCAGGTGGTTTTTTAAACATTTTTTTTTGGTACTGGGGATTAAAACTTATTTTTTATTAATATATATTTACAATAATAATGAATACATTTATCATGGGGAATTGATATACATGACATCTTCATCTTTTTATACTTTGTTATATATACAGATCATCAGTTTCCCTGGAATTGGTTTGGGAACACAGTTGTTGAAGGAATCAAATTGCTTTTTTTTTTTTTTTTTTTTTTGCGGTACTGGGGATCAAACTCAGGACTTTGCACTAGCCAGACAGGCGCAGCATCACTGAGCTACATTCCCAGCCCGAAATTGCTTTGTTTTCAATATAGATGTTCAACTGACCAGCAGGTCAGTGTAGTGGAAGACCAGCATGCTGCATTGTAACACAGCTAGGAGTTTCCTGGAAGCTGCCACACCCTCTCTGGACCTCAATAGAGAAGCAAGTCATTGACCCCTGCATTTTAAAGGGAAACATAAACAAAGCTGTTAAATGGGTGGGGTGTGCTTTCTTACAATGAGAACACAGCACAGGCTCCAAGATTGAAAGCTTTGGCACCTGTGTGATTATTAATCTTAGCGTCAATTTGACTGGCCTAAAGGATCCTGGGATCCTGGGATAGCTGGTAAAGCATATTTCTTGGTGTGCCTGTGAGGGTATTTCTTGAAGAGATTCGCATTTGAATCAACAGATGAGTGAAAAAGATCTGCCTTCACCATTTTAGGGGAGCTCTCCCTTTCTCCTTGAGCTGGAACACCCATCTCCTGTCTTTGACAAGAGAGTTCCTTTTTACCTGTACTTCAGACTCAAGGACTTACACTACTCCTCATTGCCCTCAAACTCCCCTTTTGAGGTTCCCAGCCTTTGTCCACAAATTGCAGTTACACCATCGGCTACCCTCCTTCTCAGACCTTCAGATTTGGACTGAATTACACCACCAGCTCTTCTGGATCTCCAGCTTGCAGATGGCAGACTGCTCAAAAACTAACCAGATTATCTATTTTAGAATTCCATTTGAAGTTTTACTACCATTGCTGGTTCCAAATGATGTGACCCATCAAGACATACATGAATCAATAAAACTTTACAACTATCAATAGACAAGAGTAGGGCCGGGGATTTAGCTCAGTGGTTCCGGCTCCTGCCTCACAAGCGAAAGGTCCTGAGTTCAATCCCCATACCAAAAAAAAAAAAAAATAGACAAGAGTCTTTAGAAACCTTTTAGAACTCTTTGCCAAAAGAGTATCAACACACTTGTGAATGCTTCAAGAGTGTAGACACAATGTGACAGATAAGCTTGGTTTTGCCAACTTCATTAGCTTTGAGATCTTTCTGAGGGTTGGTGGAGCACGCTATGTGTGTGCCAGGGTAGGTCATGGAGTCTCTATCTGGTCCCTTGCCCCTTTCTCTCTGGCACCGTTTCTCTGCACTGCTTACTAACCACCATGAACTAAGCAACTTTACTCCACCATACACTTCTAGTATGATGTTTCTGCTTTGGAAGGAGCTGACCATGGACTGAATCCCCTTAAACAGTAAGCCAAATGTGTATATTAACAAGCTTTCCCATTTAAGTTGTGGATGTTGGATATTGTGTCCAGCAGTGTGAAAGCTTGCTAATATACACATTAAAATGTAATCATGTGGCCAACACTTTACTATATAAAATCAACAATAAGAATATATATAAAATTATCCTCTCCAGCCAGGGGAGGGTTAAGTTGTTCTTCTTGTCAAAGAAAGTTTTCCCAGACTGTAGTCTTAAATGGCATTTATTTCTTACAAGCCTGCGGCAAATTCCTTTAAACTCTAGCGCATTCTGCCTAATCTTTCCTGGAAGTCCTTCTGTGTCTGTGGGTGCAGAACTGTGGTTTACCTGTACCAGGTGAGAGAGAAACCCTTGGTGCTGCCTCCCAACCTTTTTGAGAGTACCAAAGATGGTCTTGGTGAAAGGCCACCCTAGTCAGTCTCCAAAGGCTCTGAATATAAGGCCTTACCTTGGAGTCAGAGAACATCTGAAAAAGAGGCTGAAGGAGATCTATTGATTATCAGTGAGAGTAAATGTTCCTGAGAACAGAAATGGCCTACAGGAACAAGAGTAACAATATTTATCATAGCCATAGTATAAGATAACATAAGCACTATGAGAAATTTTAGTTCCTTCCTTGGTGTCTTAATCCATTCAGGGTGCTGTAAGAAAATACTATAAACTGGGTGGCTTATAAGCAACAGAAATTTATTGCTCAGATCTGGAGACTAGGAAGTCCAAGGTGCCATTAGATTCAGTTTCTGGTGAAGGCCTGCTTGCAGGCTTATATATGGCTGTCATTTTGTTGTGTCCTCAATGGCAGAAGGGGCAAAGGGCAATAACCCTATTCATGAGGACTCTACTCTCAAGACCTAATCACCTACTAAAGGCAAACTGCCTAATACCATGGCATTGGGGGTTAGAATTTGAACATAAGAATTTGAAGAGACACAAAGTTTCATCCATAAAAATCAACAAAAAGAATATTAGATATTTTCTTTCTTTTTTCTTTTTCACAATTTTCTACATTCATAAAGTACTCAAAAGCATAGTGAGAACTGACACAAATGCAAACAGAATTTTCTTATAAGAGTGCAGATTCAGGGACAGCAGTAAGTTTTGCTAACATAAGTGGAAAATACAGAAGAATTTTTATTATCTCATATTGAGAGCAGAGAGCATGGCCAAACACCTGTGGTATTTTTAATACATATTTTATTAGTAACTTTGCAATAGACTTGTGGTTTTTTAAATCATTAACTTTAATATACCTCAATATGCATACATACACTTTGTTTCAAATATCCTGTATTCAACACACAAGTCAATATCTCTCAGCCCCACCTACCACTCCCAACCCAGCAGCAGTGAGAGTCCCATGCTAGTTCCTGTTGTCACACTTCTCAGGTGACACTGCCTCCTGCTCCTGCCTCCCTTTAATACAGAGGCACAGGATGCGGGGAGAATGAACTTTACATTCATAACTGTGTAACTTCCCCAGGAGTGTGGGGAAGTAAAAATTCCACTGGGTAACCCTCAACCAATGGCCAACAGGAGTCAAAGGATAAAAATGGCTTCCTTTTGTCCCGTGGGGAGACAGTTCTGAGACTCACTTCAGAATGTTACAACAGTGCCCAGTGGCAGTGGTCCATTCCATGATGCGTCCTTGTGTTGGTTTCCCTCCTTCCCTGTTCCACCGCCTTATGCTGAGGGTCACTTCCCAAACAAGTTGTCTGAATGCAAATTCCTGTCTCAAGGTAAACAAATACTTACATGTAGTAATAATAAATGTATTAGGGTTCTCTAGAAGAAGAGAATTGACTGAAAATATGTGTATAATTATGTAATGGGATTTATTAGGTAGGCTTACAGGATCAGAGCCTGGAGAGTCCACAATGGCTGTCTGTGTGCTAAAGAGCCAGAGGATGCAGTAGCTGTTCAGTTCAAGAACTTGGAAGCTGCAGAACAAGAAGGGACAAGGATGTAGCACCAGTCTGAGGTTGAAGGCCTGGAAGCTCACAAGAGAGTCACTGGCATGAGTCTATTTTGGAAGGCTGAAGAAACTGGAGTCTGATGGCCACAGCAGCAGCAAAAGATCCATCCACTCAAGCAGAATGGAGCTTTCAAAAACTGTGCCAATTTCCTCCATTCCCTTTTATTCCATCTAGGCTGCAAGGCTATTAGTTGATGCCACCCACTATCGGAGTGAATCTCCCCCACCACACCATCAGTTTGCTGTCCTACATGTCGGTCATCTCTGGAAACAGCCCACAAGCATACCCAGAAATGTGCTTTACCAATCCGCTAGGCATTTCCTAATCCAGTCAAATTGACATATCATGATTAACAGTCACACTAAGTAATGTGCCTAAATGACAATATCTAGTTTTGAAAAACATAGTGGAAGGACCGGGGATTTAGCTCAGTGGCTTCACACCTGCCTGGCAAGCATAAGGTCCTGAGTTTGATTCCCCGGTAACAGAAGAAGAAAAAGAAAAACATAGCGGATGTCATCAACCATACTGCAAAGCAACATTAATGATGCATCGATTAATTTTACCCTCTTAATTTGAATGTTTCAAATGTGCTTATACATAGAAAATAACATGTAAGTTCAAAAATTGCCTGTGGATTTTGTGGTTACTGTATACTTTATTTTCTCTGCATTTTAATTTAAGTCTCCAGAAAAATACATTAACTTAAGATGTCATTTATGATTCAGAATCATTTCCATATTTTAGACATATACTGTTAATAGTAAACATCAATCATTGTTGATTATGAGTTTATTAGAAAAATATGGTAAGGGGGCCAGGGATTTCACTCAGTGGTGCCCCTGCCTGCCTCACAAGTGCGAGGTCCTGAATTCGATCCCCGGTACCAAAGGAAAAAAAGAAAGAAAGAAAGAAAAATATGGTAAGAAAACATTCAACTTTAATAAGTGGAATAGCTGCAGAAGCACATAACTTGCAATATTATGTAAGTTCCAGCAATACAAGAACCAGTTTATAAAATACAGATTTTTGAAAAGAATTGAACTAGTTGAATATTCACATTTATGTTTATATATTCTTAAATATTAATGCAAGTAGTAAACAGGAAATTCAGAAATTGCATTTCATTTAGCTTTTTCAAACATTAAAAAATTAAAAGTCTTTTGGGGACTAAAATATTACGTATTTATTTTTCATTGTGGTGAATCAGGGAGAGAAGACCAATAGTCATCTTTTAATTAAACTTCATGGTGAAATTTATTTATTTCTACCTTCTTACCCTTATAGGGTGCAGTTTATTTTATCAAAGGGTTTGACTTGATGAAGAATGTCAAGGGTACATGTGCTAGCATTTAATTTCCTTGTATTTATTTACTTTTCTAATTTATATCTGTTTATTTGAGAGTTTGGCCTGTTAAATTCCTAACTGATAAAGGCACTTTGTTGCAAGATACGGGGGGGGGGGGGGGGATGATTAAAGCGGAACTCCAGCTGATAAAGGGTGTACACAGGCAAGATTTGATGGCTTTTACTTCCTTATTTTCCCTTTCCACCCTAAATTCCAAATCACAGCAAACTCCAAAACAGCAGCTAATTTCAAAGCAAATCAGCTCCACCCAGCCCCAAACTGTCAGGGCTCCTGTCATTCACATTTGAAATAAATTCCTCAACTGGGAAGATCACACAAAATACACATTCATACCCAGAACACGCTCTTCCTCCTGAAGGCAGCTTTCTCAGAGGTGCAGGCAGATTTAGGATTCTGTAGGATCTGTGGTCAAACAAAACCAACATTCAGAGGACTACAGCTCCCAAGGTTGTGGTTAAGAGTTACTTGAGCAGAAACAGTAATTGCTCCCAGGAGGTCCACAGCACAGAGCAGGGCCACAAAAGTCCTTGGCCTATGCCACAGGGAAGCTGAGCTAATTAAAATACCAGATACCAACTCAGCAGAAGCCAACAGTTCTCACTGAGAATTAAAAAAGCTAAATTATTCCAGGTATTTCTTTAGAAAATGAGAAACATTTGGGGGCTCTATGGTTGAAGTGGTTGTGTGCAGGAGAGGGGAGGAGGGCTCCTACTCACTGAGCAGTTTTGTACACAAGTTAGAAAACACTTAAGTGTTCTTTTGAAGCAGGAGCGTGAACCACCAGATATTTTCTAGAAGTTTAGATATACCTCAGTGTTTCTCCTGAACATTCAGCAGCTGCTCATTGGCATTTTATAGTCTGCAGTAAGTGTGGGTCACCAAGGGTCACAGTGCGCATTTAACCCTGGCATCCAGACAGAGTACTTCACGAAGGCCAGTATCCTTCCCATTCCTCTTGACTTGTGACAAAAAAGTGGATCACAATAAAGTAAGGGGAAAACACTCTTGAAGAGACTAAAACCAGGAAGCTGAAGAACACTGTCAGTGTTAGGTGTACGCATTGTCATTTACCCATGGATTATACAGACAATTAAACAAAAGCCAAATTCCTGTAGAGAAAAAAGAACTCTGGAAAAGAAATGAGGGAAACTGGGAGTTTCCAACAGAATTCAGTGAAGACTGTGCTGAATCTCTTCCTGTCCAATAATTTATAAGCTGGGTCAAGGTGTCATGTGCCAGAGCAGCAAAAGGAAGTCCCACAATCCACAGATTGGGAGGAAACACCTGGGCCAAAACCACAGGCCACTGAACAGCACGGCTCAAGGACTTGCTTGTATTTATTTTACAGAGCAATATAGGCCCTCCATACATGTAGGTTCCACATTCTTGGATTCCACTAACAGCAGATTGATAATATCTAGAAGAGGGGCGCACACATACACACACATACACAAAAGAAAATACTCAGAAAAAAGTTGTGTCTGAACGGAACATGTAAAGACTTTGGTTTTTGGCCATTATTCCCTAAAAATATAGTAAACAACTAGTTCCACAGCATTTACATTGTATTAAGTAGCAGCAGGATGTGCATGTGTGCTGGTTAGGAGAGGTGGCTGGATTGGGAGGAAACTAACCTCATTAGTGGGTGATCCTGTCAATGCAAAAGCTGAATGGGCTACTAGGAAGTGGGCCCCAGTAGGAAGTGGGTCATGGGAGAGTGGCCTTGGGGAATATATTTGGTTTCTGGCCCCTTCCTCTCTGGCTCATTCAAACCCATTTGGGTTCCCAGACCCTATGAATTAAGCATCTTTCCTTCACAATACCCTTCTGCCATGATGGCTCTGCCTTAGAGTCAGCTGACCATGGACTGATGCTGTAAGCCAAATGTAACCTCTGCTTCTTTAACTGTGGTGTCAGGTATTTTATCTCAGCAATAGGCAAGTTGACTAATACAATATGTTATACACAAATACTACTCCATTTTATGTAAGGGACTTGAGCATCTTTGGCTTTTAGTATCCGAAGGTGGGTTTTGGAGCCAATCCCTTGCAGATACTGAGAGACAACTGTAACAGAATTCTCCAAATCTTGATTAGAAGTCTTAGTATTGGATCAGGGAGGGCTGGGGATTTAGCTCAGTGGTTCTGCCGCCTGCCTCTCAAGTGCAAGGTCCTGAGTTTGGTCCCCAGTACCAAAATAAGTGTACCAAAAAAAAAAGTGTTGGGCCAAGGATTTAGCTCAGCGGCATAGCACCTGCCTGGCAAGCACAAGGTCCTGAGTCCAATCCCTGGTACCAAAAAAAAAAAAAAAAAGTCTTAGTACTAAAGAGTTTCTTAAAGCCTTTTTGCCTACCAATTTTTGACCTGATGTGAATTTGCATATTATTGGACCTGGCCTGCATATTCATTTTGTAACTCAGCAGGAACCTCTAAGTCATTAAACCAAAGTTAGATTTTTCTCTTTTCCTATCCAAAAAATATTTCAAAGAAAGGGCTTAGATTTGAAAACAACAATAGTGTTTAAATTTGTATTAACAATCTAGTTTATTTTTTAAGATTACTTACACTACAGTATTTGTTTTGTTCTTATAAGAATGTGAAATTTACCTGTTACCCAAAGGTTTTAATACTTAATTGAATAGTTCCCTTTTCTTTTCACTTGGAAGTTATTTTTTCTAAGTATAAACTGTTAAGAGATTTGCCATTTTGAAGACTAATTTCTTTAATCTTTTAAGTGTATTAACATAAATTACAGAGTGCAATTTACAGCTCAAGTCCCTTTGTAAACACTGTGTTCTGCAATTTGGAAGGTTTTATTTTATTCTTTTCTCAGCCTGGAGGGCTTTTCATAAAGTACCAGCACTTTGAAAATATTGGAGGTGTGGCTTGTTTTCTTAATTTTCCCCCCAAGGAGACATTGAGTCTCTTTATCTTAGATTTATATAAGCTCTCCGTGGTCTCTTGAAACCAATAAAAATAAGAAATCCACAGAGGTTGAGAGGCATCATAGCTATATTTTCTACAAACCTACAGAGGGGGTCTAATTAATTCCAAAGAATCTTTGATATCAAGTCTAATTTCTCTGTCATTTATGGACTATCCAGACCAATCTTTCCCAAAGAAGCACACTCAGATACCTATTGAGGTCCAGAATCTCCTTGGATTTCCCCCTGCTAGTCCTTCAGTTCAAACCAATTCAAACCTAATGCAGCTGGGCTTTTATGGTATGAAGGGAGAGTCTCTCACTTAAACAACAGAAGAAATCATCACATTATTAAACTAGCTGATGATTGAACAGTGGCATTTTTCCCGAGGAAAAGAAAAAAGAAATTTTGAATCTCAAGCCTCCCTGAACTGACATATACATATTTATCCTCCAGGGGGCGTGAATTCCCTGTTCCTGGTGAAGAACGCACTTCCCTGGTCCAGAGTTTTGCCTCTTGGAGCCTCTAGAGAAAATTCACTTAACTGGGCCATAATCAGAACAGAAAGAAAAACTCCAAAACTTAATTAATTAATTATTAATTAATTAATTTTTAGGGGCCAGGGATTTAGCTCAGTGGTGCTGCTGCCTGCCTCGAAGTCGCAAGGTCCTGAGTTCAATCCCTGGTACCAAAAAAAAAAAAAAATTTAAACTTCTAGCTTTGAATCAGATAAAACTCCAGCCCCAAAACTAGGACCATTCATTCCAAGAAAAAGAAATACAAAGCTCTTCCAGTCTGCTCTGGCTTCTGGTGGGCTTGGAGATAAGACCTCCGTGGTCTGAACTCAAACCCAAGAACACCTGGCAAAAGCCTCAAGACAATCATCCATGACAGGAGGAAGCAGCAACTGCAGTTTTCACTTCCTAGTTTCACGTAGATGAGCTTAGCCAGCTGCTCCTTGATGCTTTTATTTTGAGCTGGTTAAGAACATCTTGAAGATAGGCAGGTGCTCTGTTTGGGACCCAAGTAGACTGACTATCATCACCTGGGTTCCCTTTCCAAAAAACAGACCCTGATGCCACCATTTGCTGGAAATGGAGGGGTTCCTAAGATATGAGACTTTCAGTGTTTTAATTGAAGTCCAAGCTAAACTTCGAAGAGTCGGTCACTTGAAGAACTGGGACCTGGAGAAGGAGGGGAGCCAGTGCAAGGCTGGACTCATGAGTTGTTTTCATCTCACAGGACCTCCTGAAGTGCCACTCAGAGTGCACTTCAGATTTTTTCACTTGGAGGATGGAAGTGGGGAGACTGGTCTACTGTTTCCCATCCCCAGTTAGTCATGTGTTGGCCTTTTGTGTGTTCATTCTCCCCACATTCAGGGATCCTGTGCATGAGCACCTTGAACCCCCATAAGCATTTCCCACTGAGGCTTCAGAGAAGCCCTGCAGCTGAAGAACAGCACCATGAGCTACACCCACACAAATCTGGTTTCTGTGACAATGGCTGGAATCAAAACTGGACAGACAGGGTGTGAGGTGGGGCCTGAGAAATGTCCAATCATGCAGGTTAATTTTACCTGCATTTGGTTGGCTCATCTTTGAGCTCAGTATGGGATCATCAACCTCTGCTCTTAGCTTCCAAACTGTTTATTAACCTTAGTGAGATAAAACTCTCAAACTCTTTGTTTAAATAGGAAATCCAGCAAAGTAGTTTTATATACATGGAGGAAGATGCCATTCCCATGATCCCTTCCTGGTTAAACGAGAATTCATAGGCATTTGTACCTCTCCTCAAAACAGAGGTGTCAATTTAAATATCATCACCTCTCTAAGGAGTTATTGAGACAACCAATCAAAATCAGAATTATTTAGAAATTTAAAAGTCTTAATATCACAAGACAATAACAATCTGGTTATGTCTTGCAAATATTTTTGGAAATCATATTTGGAAGAATAACATATATTTTTTAAATTTCCACAGTCTTTCAAACATTTTATTATGGAAAATTTTAAAAATAAAAATAAAGAGAATAGTATAATGCCACTTCTTTTAAAATTTTTGTTATGGAAAAATTTTATTATGGAAAATTTCAGAAATAAACTAGACAATAGCATTATGAATCCTCCTTGTACTATCCACAACCATCAACTTTTGACCTTGCTTTTTCTGCTTCCCTCAGTATAGAAGGCATACAGCAGCAAGCAGCAGAAAGTCTATTTGGATGATCTTAAACAAACAAAAGCGCTGTTAGTCTCAAATAACATAATGTCTAGAGAAATGCGTTTCAGGGTTAGGGTAGATTGAACAATGTCTTCCAAGATTAAGTACCTTCTATTGTTTTTGTTCTTCCATCCTTAGAGTATGATTGCAAGATGGTTATTAAGCTTCCAGAAATCACATCCTTATTCCAGGAAGGAAAAACACAAGGACAAAAAAGACCAAGTGATATGCCAATGGATATAAGTTTCTTTAAAAACCTTTCCCTGGGGCTGGGGATTTAGCTCAGTGGTTCCAGTGCCTGCCTCGCAAGCGCAAGTTCCTGAGTTCGATCCCTGGTACCAAAAAAAAAATTAAATTTAATTAAAAAAAATAAAAACCTTTCCCTGGAGTTCCAGACAGCAACATTTACTTACATCTCGTTGGCTAGGGGAGGGTCACTTGGTCTCTATCTGCTGCGGGCACAGCTGCCCTGAATTAAATCAGGGTCCTTTTAGAAAAAAGGGGGCATCTACAATTTTACCTCTGCTTTTCTCTCAAATATCCTCCCACCCCTTGACGACTCAGGTTATTCTTTTATTTAACAAATATTTATTTAACATTTACTTCCTGCCAGTCCCAAGCCCAGGTCCTGGGTCTTTAAAGAGAAATAAGTAGTCCGGAAGCCAATACATAATATGTAGGCTTGATAAATCCAGTCACACAAACACATTATTTAAAGATGTAGACATAACCCCTTGAAGACATAAAAGCAGAATTGTTCAAAGAGGCTGGTTGCCCCTGGAGACCAAACTGGAGGCAGGGAGGTAGCACTGGGAATTGTGGATACCATTATATGTTACTGCTCCTCTGTACTGTCTGGCATTTCATTTTTACCATGTGCCTACATAATTTTGAGAAAATATTTTTTAAATTCTTAAAAATAATATTGCAGTGAACATCTCTGTGCATAATGAGTTGTTGCAATGTTTGGCTATGTTTTCATGGTATAGTCTGAGAATTTCTATGTTAAAGACTGCTGATACAAATGGAAGGGCTTAAATGGAGTGACATGTGTAAACCACCAAGTGCATCACAGGCACTCAGTACACATCAGTGAGAAACAAATAAATCACCTAGCATTTTGACCAGATTCCAGCCCCTTCCTAAGGACTACCGCAAAGAAGTACAGCTCTCCACAACATTCCTCGGAGTCTTTTGTGAATACAAACAGTATTGTATTGAGCAGCGTGTGCTAATGTCAGTGCAGGTTTTTGGCAGTGTTTATTTGGAACAGATTCCTAGAAATGGGTAAATGCATAAGTAATTTTGCTAGACATTGCCATGCTCCCCTCCCATAGGGGTTCTGCCCTCTTCCACTTCCCCAGCAATGTGTGAGCCTGATTGTCCTCACAGCCTCACCAAGAGAGATTACTGTCCAACCATAGAATGTCAACTCGTCTGATTGCAGAGAAGCAGGCTTTCAGCATGGTGTGAATTTCCACCTTTCTCGTGGATGCTTATCATTTTCCTTAACCATTACCTATTCTGAATTTTCTTCATGCTTAGCCAACACCTCAGCTGATCTAGCTGCTCCCCTGTAACCCTGAAGGGTTGAGTCCCTTAGTTGTCTCACTCACGTCAGGCCATGGGTGCCTCAATTGCCCATTCCTGTCATTAATGAGCACAGGAGCACAGGGATGATCTTAGGGAATGCCCTAAACTGTACGCCTTCTCATTTCTGCTCTCATTCCATGTCAGCAACCTCCTTATGAAAATCAGGGTGGTATAGACCCTGCCAGCAGAGTAAATCTATGTTTGCCTCTGAACCCCTGGATCCAAAGCCTCCAGGAAGCAGCTGTGTCTTCAGGTTAAGTGGAACCCTCCTGTATCCCTTGATGGAAGAGCTTCCCTCTCCCTGAGGATCAGAACTTCTTATCCATCTGTGCTTACAATTGTAGGGACACAAAACAAACCTCCTCCAGGTGGATTGCTGGACACAATGGTAAGAGGAGCACTTCCTCTGACCTTCTGGTTTCTGGACCTCTGAGTTCCCACTGATGGAGACAGAGTCCTCATAACAGCCCTTGCTGACTACCCTTTAGGATAGTGGGACAGCACTTTGACCCCCTGCAAGGTACCATCCCCAAGCTAGTGCCTGCCCTACACCTTTCAGGCCAGGTAATTCCAGGTGACATTCTGTAGCAGGACCAGTGGATCCTGTGGGAATGACCGTCACTATAAAATGGGCTTAGACTGAGGCCATTTGAGACCACATTCTGGTCCCGGAAGCCAGAAACACTGTCAGCTCTACCTGGGTACTGGCAGAGGCACAAAATGCAAGAAAGACCAATGCATATGCAGAGCTAGTTTAAGCTCCTATGAACAAGAATCCCTCTTCCTTCCAGGCTAGAGTGGCCTGATGAGGTCAACTTGTTTGCTCTTCTTTAGGGATGGAACCACCCTGGGGATTCTGCTGTGGGCACATTAGATAATCAGCAGGAGCAGCAACAAGATTGGCCTTGCCAAGTAGGAGCTGTGCTGTCAGGCCAAGGCAGAGCTTCCATCCCTTCCACTGGGATGCCTCCATTCATGGGCCCATTGCGCAAGATCTGGCGTGGCTAAAGACAGAGCCTGGCTGACACCCTCAGAAAAATCATCCTGTCCAGCAGGCTATGCAGTGTTTCCTCCAAGGTGGATGCTTCCTAGTGAACATCGATGTGGGGCACAGACAGCTTCACACTCAGTGTCCATTGCTTACAACCAAATATGCTGCTGTTTCCCCAGTAGGAGGATTTCTCTTCTTTACTGCCTGGCCCCCGAGTGTGGCAGAAGCTTCTTTTCAGCTCACAACAACCTACAAATGAGCCTACCCATATATGAACCAGGTCTGGATGTTTTCTTCCTCTATCATCTGATCATAGAGAAAGCCCCATGAGGACACAGAATGAGCTCCAGGAGAGACATCAGTGCCACAGATTATGTGATGGAGCTCTGAGCCACTTGTTTGTGTAACTTAATTATACTGCAGGCCTAGATGTACCATTTCCATCTTGTGATGAATTACTACTGTGCCTTCCTGACCTTCTCATGAGATGATGGCTCTAATAATACCCAGCTCATGATAGGCAACTTCCACCTCATAATTACTTGGCATCCATCCATGGTCAGTTTCTGCAAGGGCCCATTAGTATGTCTGAAACTGCTCTTTGAATGCATGCTTCTGTAAAGTAGCAGGCATGCTCTGCTCCATGCATCTCTGACTGGACTTGCCAGAGATTCCACCCAGCATCCCGATCTCCATGGATACCTCTGACACTGTAGCTTGCCCTGTAATCTGGTCCTATTGTAGAGTCCTCTCTTCCTCTGGGTCTCATTTAGAATTGTTAGACTTCTAGCTACTTGGTAAATGCACTGGGATAGTATTCTCAATGTGGCATATACTGCCTCCAAAATCTGAGTAACCCATCTGATATGTGTATCTTGCTTACTGATAAGGTGCAATAATTTGTTCTTAACCTCAGAAGAGATGTCCCAGCATCTCTCAGACCTAGATTCCCTAAAACCTTCACCCGTGTAGCAAGCTCCTGTATCTTTGTAGTGTTTACCTTCCATCCTCTGACACACGTGTCTTATTAGAACATTCAAAGTAATGCCATTTTCCTGTTTATCAGATCCAGTTGCCATGATGTCATCAATACATTAGACCAGAGTGATCTTCTACAGAAAGTCAAAATGACCAAGGTCTTAGAAGACTACATTGTGACAGAGAACAGGACAATTATCATGGTCTTAGGCACAACCATAAATGTTACTGTTCTTCCTGTCTATATATGAATGTCTTTTTGTTCTCCTTAGTAACAGAGATTGAAAAGAACACATTCACAGAGTTGAAGCCAAGTGCCAGAGGCACTTTTTTTTTCCAATAAAAAGACTTCATCCACCATAAGAGCTGCACTTGTGGCTGCCCCTTGCATTCTGTGGTTACATTATCCAGCATGTTCCAAATGTTTTTTACAGACGTGAATACATGTGAATTAAATGGGGGATATAGTGGGGACTGCCTTCCCTATAATCTTTATGTTTTAAGGGTGTCATTAATTCCTGAGCCCCTAAAAATTCTGACATACAGATTCAGAAAGTAAATAAATGGTTTCAGTTGTAAGCTACCGTTTTGAGCCTGGTTGTCATGCAGCAAAAGCAGCATTGGACATGCAGGTTGGGAATACAGAAGAGAGATCTGAGCAGGAGGTATAGATTTAGGAGTCATAGATGGTCCCTGAGTCAAGGGAGTAGATAAGACTTCCATGGAAAAATCATATAGAGTGATCGCATCTTGAAGCCCCCAAAATCAACATTACTCAACTGTATTCCGTGATGTGAATCTCAGAAAGTGCCACTACCATCTACCCGGCACCCAAGCTGGAGACCTGAGCCTTTCTAAGCACACATATCTTCGGTGGTCTCACCCTGCCAGTCCCAATGCTCTTTTGAGCATCCTATACTCCAGCAGAATGAAACTTTCTGTTACCGCCCAAACGTGCTTTGCTCTCTTCCCCTCCCCATAACATTGCCTCTGTACCTTCTTCTGTCTCAAGTACACTTCCCAGCTCCTTCTACATGCATTTAACTGCCATTTCAATTTTATATGTCACTCCTTCTGGGTAGCCTTCCCTCCAGGAGAAGTTAGCTTCTCCTCCTTCCACACCTTTCTAGCACAGCCCATCGTAAGTGCTCAGCATGGAGGGCCGGGATTTAGCTCAGTGTTTCCAGCGCCTGCCTCTGTGGCCCCAAGTTCAATTTCCGGTCCCCCACCACCACCAAAAAAAAATTATACGTGCATAGCACAGAGATGATTGCCCTGCTTCTGCCAGCCCTTCACCCCTCCCCACCACTCTGATTATTTTTTCTGCCTTCCTTGTATAGAGAGCATAACAATCACTGTTGGTGATTAGTACAACACTCAGTCTCTCATTCTTAAGCCCCCTTTCCTTTGTCCTCTTAACTATAGAGGCTGGAAAACCTAAATGGTTGGTTTCCCAGGTTCTCATGTTTAGATCTGGCCACATTCCAAAGCATGGCCAGTAAGATGAAGCAGGGTTTTGCTAGAGGCTTCTGGGAAAGCTTTTGCTTTTCTGATCCAAAGGGCACTTGGCCTTCCCTTTGCTCTCGCCTTCCTGCCTGGAAGTCAGATGCAAAGCCTGAAGTTTCTTCACTCATATTATATCATGAGGCTACGAGCCAGCACCAGAGGGTGGCAGAGCAGAAAGCCACAGCAAGTCTGAGCCTTGGATGGTGTCTGAGAAGCACTGCCCAGCCTTGGCTGCCAGCCCGCAGACCTCTGCTTGCTTGAGGTCACTAAGTGTTTGGGTTGTTTAAGCCACTGCTTGCCCAGTGATTCAGCATGGGGCAGAAAGCATTCCTAACAGACAGAACACACAGAACAGCAGGGACTCACTGCCAGAAGAGTGTTTCAGGTGGAAGCAATGTTAAGATAAACCTACCAATTTGGGGGTTGATTGGTTCATTTCCACTCAGCTCCTAGTGCTGGCTTGGAAGCAAGAGAAGCAGCCTCTCTTCTCATATTCACAGCCGGGTGGGAGGCGGACTGATGAAGTACCACACCGAGCAGGCGGTAGTTACAGGTTTGGCACAGCTCACAGGGGCTCTGTGAAGCCCAAGTGCCTCATGTAGGAAAGATTTCCTGCAGGATGGGGGGCTTGAACAGGCTTCGAGATGAGTAGGATTTGTTGGTTTATCACTGGCCTTGAGAGGTAAGTGGGCTAAAGGAGGTAAACTTCTCGGCAAGTCCCTAGCATTCTCTGGAGGCTGAGTGTTAATACCTTTCTGACCCTATATGGAAGGTGGCTTAGAAAAGTATTCTCTCTCAAATTCATTTGTTGAACAACAACAACAAAAATGTATTTTGCCGGTATTAGAAATTAAATCCACGGCATTCAGATTGACCTATATCCCCAGCCCTTTTAAAATTTTTTATTTTGAGACAAGTTCTTGCTAAGTTGCTAAATTTTCCAGGCTGGGCTCAAACTTTCGATCCTCCTGCCTCAGCCTTCACATTACTAGGATTACAGACCTGCACCCCCATTCATGCCTTCAACAAATATTTAGTCTGCCCTTACCACAAATGAGGAGCTGCTGTAGGTGATATGGGTACACCTGTGGACAGAACATAGTCGTTATGTGACCTCAGTGAGCTCCCCTTTTAAGTGAGGGAGACAGATGGTAAATGGAAAAATACAGGGGAAGGATGAGCAAACTCAGGCCTCAGCTGCTTCCTTCGCTTCTTTTCAGGCTCTGGTTTTCCAGATCTGTTTACATATCTGGGTTCCTGTTGCCTACGCAACTCATTAGGCGGCCCTGCTCCTGGATACTAGGAAATAGTGACCTGGAGAGCATACTAGCTGTGGATGCCATGTCAGCCCCCTTACCACAGGCCACCCACTGTGCTTCTCTGCCTAGAAGCTCCTGCCATTCTCACTGCCTGTCTGGGTTGATCATTTGCTACCATGGCCATATCTCCCTTTCCTAACCACACATACTGTGAGTGCCGAGTCACACTCCATACTGCCCTCATTCTTCCCCATGTGCAGTACCATCTCCTCCACTCTGCCCACAACATTCAGCAGGACTCTGAAAGGGCTCTTTTCCCTAACCCTTAACCCTCCTCATCCAGAGCTGAGCTGATCACATAGTTCGTTGTCCTTAACTCAGACACCCATCAGGTGGAATGGGCACTATCAGTATCACATCAGACAACAGACCAAAACAAGTCAGTGGTCTCCTGTTCAGGACTCACTTCGAGATAGTCTCTGTGACTGTTGTATCAGTTTCCAAACTTTGTTCTATGGAACATCTGGGGGAGATTTAAATACAGGCTTCAGGAAAACAAAAACAAGCCAAAAATCCAAATTGAAATGATTCAAAGAAACTCTGAGCCAACTCAAGATAAACAGATCTTCCTACAGGACCTCCCAAAATGAATATGTTTTGGAAAAAGGAGAGCATGTCATGTCTTCCAAACCCATTTGCGCAGAGAGCATCTCAGAAAAGTAACGGACCTTGAGAAATACTAGACTAATGGAATTGTCCCAGCGTTTATACTTATCCCTGTCCTGGTGTTTAGTATTAAGATATGAACCCAGGATGGAAATGGTCTCATACCCAGTTCTGCCACTTCCTAGCTGGGTGTCATTTTTTCATCAGGATGCGTTTGGCTACAAGGAGCAAATACCAGTAAGTTTTATGGTTTGTTATATTCATAACAAGAACAGCTGAGTCTTGTATTTCCAGTACAGAATTCTCAAGGACTGCCCATTTCTTTACCCACGATCGTCAGCACGTTGCTTTTCTCCTCTTATGGTTACCAGGTGGCTATACCATTTCAACATAACACACAGAAACAAAGAGACCACTTCCTCCCACATATGCCTTTATCATTTATTCTTAGCAGGAAAAGTTTCCAGTTGCTCCTCATGCACACATACCTGTAGGTGTCATTAGTGGCTCGAGGGTGACCAATCATCCCAGTTTGCCCATGAATGAAGGGTTTTCTGGGATGCAGTACTACTAGTACTAAAACCAGGACACCCCTGGAAAAGCTTGGACACTGCGGTAACTGGGAAGGAGTGAACCATGTGGCTGCCTAAATCAGTCATCCCACAGAGGAATGGTGTTACTGTGTTTAGGTTGAGCTAATCATGATTTATGCCCTTGAGGCTAGAGAGGAGGGTAGGTCTTCTGAATATAGAATAATGAACACCCAAACAATACCTACTTTTTTAACAGTGAGGAAGAAGGGAACAGCTATTGAGTATGCAATCATCAGAGCTGCCTTATCTGTAAAGTAAGATGTAATTATTCATCCCTCATGCAGTTGTTCTGAAGCATTAGATAAAATGACATATGACATGAATAATAGCATCTTTTTGTTAGGCATTTACTATGTGCAAAGCTCCATGCTAAAGATATTTATTTGCATTAAGGGCATTACACATGTTGTGTTATATGTCTGTACAACATTTAAGAGAACACAGATGTAAACCCCATATTGCAAATGTTTCTGAAACATAAAGAGTTAAGTGATTTACCCAAGGTCATACAGCTAGTAAGCCATAGATCCAGGTCTCAAAACCAAGTCTGATAGCATAATGTCTCTCTGTAATATACATGATAATTTCTAATGACTCTGAATTGATTTTACTCAACAATGAAAACTCCCTGAAAGTGAGGGGTACATGGTCACTTTTATAAAGATTATTACATAAAAAGAGCATATGTGGGGCCAGGGATTTAGCTCAGTGGTTTCCTTGCCTGCTGCACAAGGACAAGGACCCGAGTTCGATCCCTGGTACCAAAAAATTAAATAAATAAATAAATAAATAGCATATGTGAAAAAAATCAAGAGATACCAATATTGACAAGTTAATCAGTTTATATCTTTGTACATTATCATTGTAAAAGCTCCCAAGATACAGTGATTCTTTAATCATAGTACTGCACATGAGCATGTGGGCTTCAAGCCCTGCCCCAAAGCACATTTTCCTTATAGAAAATTTCTCCAACTTGATCTTCTTCCAAATTATTGTTGCCTATGGTCACATGACCAAAAGCATCATGAGATGAGATGCATCTTTGCCAATGATCAGCTTTTGGTTCTGTTTAGACTGGGCCCACTCTTCACATCCTTTAGTGGCAGTTTCTTTCTGTGGCAGTTTCAGAAATTTCTCAGCCTTGGTTAATCTTTGTTTCGGCTTCTACTGCATTGACTCACACTCAGCCAGGGTTCAGGCAAACACTGCAGGCGCTTAGTAGATCACTGACCACATCCTTCGGAAGACCTTTTCCTGAGGTCTTTAAGCTCACTTCCAGGATTGCAATATTTATATCCATTAGACCTTCTTTTTTTCTGTATTTTCTTCCCTTTCTCTTCCAGCAGAACTTCGGTATCTGAGTACTAAAAGCTTCTATAAAGACAGACTAAGTCTGCATAGCCAATACTTTTAATATTGGCCATATTTTGGTTGCCAGTTTTACTGCCTTGAATGTTAAGAATGCTTTTCTCCCCCAAAGAGTGATTCTGGGATCTGCCACCATGGAAAGTTTGCCTTTTTGATGATGTAAATCTCTCATCCAGTATCTTCTGCCTTACAAAGATAATCTCCAGGTCTACAGACTTAGAGTCTAGCTCTACTAACAGACCAGCTTCACGGTCAGCAGAAATGAGCACCTTTGTTAATGTATTTAGATGAACACGGATGGTAATTTCTGCTTGTAATTTCTGACAAGGCTTCTTTCTTGTCAGTTGATTTTTTTGTTGGTCCATAGATAGCTGAGCCATTTAATAACCCTCTTTTCTATCTTTGGTTATATTTCAACGATACATATACTGTTTGATAGTATCATTTTTTGCTTGAAATCCTGTTCTGACTGCATTCATATTGGAAAGCATATAACCAATATTACCAAAAACAGTAACAGAAAAATCAATGTTCCAGTAAAAAAATCAACCACCACAAACATACTTAAAATCCCTCACAGGAAGTGGTAGTTTGCCAATGGTTGTCAACATTAGTGTAGATAAGTAAAGGCTTCCCAACGGCCAAATACAGAATTATTAACACCAGGATACACTATTCCGAAGCTATTCCAATACACAATATTAGCTTTGGAAATGTATTAGTGCACACATGAATCCAGGGGATTATGATGATAATATAATAAGGTTAGAAGTCCTGAAGATGTTTGAATATTTAGTCCTTGTATCTGTTCTCTGGAAGAACTCAAACATACAAGAAAGCCTTAACATTCCATTTGATCTAATTTCTGGATGGTTACATCCAAGGTTATAATACAGCAGATCACCGACAAAACATATTTAAATTGCAATGCTTTTGTTTTTGTTTTTTTGTTTTTTGGTATCAGGGATTGAGCTCAGGACCTTGTGCTTGCAAGGCAGGCCTGGTGCCACTGAGCTAAATCCCTGCAAGTTTAACTTAGGTTTGTCTGTGAGTTTAAGCACTCCTTTGCCAACAGTCCTTGTTCCTGGGTAACCTGTGCTGTTTGCTCAAATGTTACCATTTATACAAACATACCAAGAAGATAGATTGCATCTGGTGAGTAATCAAAAATGAGCCAGTATTCTAGGTAATTAGAATGAAGTTCATCAAAACATGCTCTTGCAGTAATTGTAACCTCGTGGTACAATCACAAGTAAGGTGATGCTTAACTGAGCTTAGTGCCTGTATCAGTCAGTATTTACTAGAGAAGCAGATATAACACAAGATATAAATATACAAATATATAAGAATTATATATTACAAATATATAAGATTATGTACAAATATATAAGATTACAAATATATAAGAATTTACAAGATTGGCTTACAATGGCCACCCACAGAGTAGGATTTGAAAGAGTCCAGAGGATCTGTCTGCACACTGGAGACTGAAGGATTTCAGGACACTGCAGTGTCCTGTGTGAGTCTCCATCAGGAGGCTGATGGGTTGTGATGGAAGGCTGAAAGATCTCCACTGGAAGCTGCCATCCAAGGTGAAGACGAGAGCTCGTCCAAAGGAACAGAAGCAGCTGAGTCCTTCCTCATTTCCCCTTTATACCATCCAGGTGATAGCCCTAGGGTGGATCTCACATCCCCTAGGGCGTGGAATTGCTGAGCCGATTTAGCTAAGCTTCTCTTAACCAAACTTCTCAAATTGACACGATAAATCAACCATCGCAGTGCCTGATTTTGTTTACCTCTGCAGCCTTTCCAATGCCTGGCCAGGAACAGCACATTGTATGTTTTCAATATATGCGTGCTGAACTAAGTAGTTCATTAGCCAATTAACTAATTAACTAACGATTCACAGATTACCATGAGCTCCCATAGGACAAAATCCTGCTTTAATTCTTCTGCATCCATCCCTCCCCCAGCAGCTAGCACAGGCCTGGGCCTGGGGAAGTGTAATTGTTACATTAAATTGCTAGAGATTATAGAGAATCACCACACTCTGAGCTAAATTTGAGTCCTTTTATTGCTGGCTGTCGGCTGTGGAGAGAGGCTCACACTCGAAAATCTCTTGACAACTGAAAAGCAAAAAGCGGCTTGCAGGTTTCTTTTAAGTGGCTCTTCTAGTTGGAGAGGGCTCAGGGAGAGGGGGAGCACAGCAGAATTTCACAGGAGCAGAGCTTTGCTAAATTAGTGGGGGGTCAGGGGAAGTTTCATACAGTTTAGTTGGAACAAAATATCACACAGGTGTAGAGTATTCTGTTTACAAGGTAAAGATAACATACAATTGCAGACTCCTCTACCAAATGGGATGCAGCGGCATCAAGGGAGGGGACTCCCAAGGGGCGAGGGGGAGGTGACCACCCAGAATCATTCAACTTTACAAGAAATGGAGGGAATGGTGATGAGGCACAAAATGGAGTCAGGTTAGCTATCACATAATGACCACTCCGTGAGTGACAGATGACTACCCAGCTGACAAACATAAGAGTGCTTGTCAGAAACTATCTGTAAGGGAACATCGCAAGCAGAACAGGAAAGAGCTGAAGAAGGGTTCGGCCCAAAGTAACTCCAGCCTTGCCCTGATGGGGAAGGAGAGCCTGGAACATAATCATTAGTTGCCCTCAGGAGTCATTCTACCTTGCAGAGCAGGGCTGGGCTCACATGTGTGTCCCAGGTGGTCTTCTGTGATTGAACTGTTTTGCCATCTAGATCCAAGATGCCATAGCTAGAAGATGATGGTCTTCAGCCACATCCCTTGCTCTCTCTGATGCATCTATGCGCTGTGACCTGAAGGACCCCTCCCCTGCCATCTAGGGTTGCTGTAACAAAGTACCACAAACTGGGTGGCTTCAGATGACAGAAATGTGTTCTCATTGTCCTAGAGGCTAAAAGTGAAATTGCAGTGGTGGCACAGCCATGGTCTCCCTGGAGGCTCTAAAGGAAGATCTCTCTGCTTCTTCCAGGTTCTTGTGGTTGTCAGCAATCCTTCCCTTTCTTTGGCTTTTGTCTTAGTCTCCTCTTTGCTGCTACAACAGAACGTCTGATACTGGGTAATTTATAATGCATAAAAATCTATTTGGCTCACAGTTCTGGAAGCCATAAAGTCCAAGATCAAGGGGCTGGCATCTAGCAAGGACCTTTAGGCTGTGACAGAAGGGAGAAGGGCAAGAGCATGTGAGGACAAGAGGAAGTCAAACTTGCTTTTTTTTTATGGTACTGGAGATCGAACTCGGGACCTTGCACTTTCAAGGCAGGCAGCGGTACCACTGAGCTAAATCCAAACTTGCTTGTATAACAAACATTCTTGCAATAATGAATCGGCTCCCACAGTCATGACATTAATCCCTCTTATGACCTAATCACTTCTTAAAGGGCCCACCTTTCAACACTGTTGCATGGGGATCAAGTTTCAACACATGAACTCTGGGGGTCACATTCAGACCATAGCCGTTGGTGGCAATCTCTCTCCAATCTCAGCCTCTCTTTACATGGCCTTCTTCCTGTGTGTCTCTATGTCCCTCTTATTGAAAGGACACCAGTCATTGGATTCAGGCCCCACCTTGATCCAATATGACCTTATTTTAATGTAATCGTCTGTAAAGGCCTTCTTTCCAAATAAGGTCATACTCAGAGGTATTGGAGATTACAACTTAAACATGGCTGTTTGAGGGATGCAGTTCAACTAACAAAACCCACCAACCTAGAATGCTACATGAGACTCTTCTGTTTTAAACTCAAGACTCTTCTGCCCCTTCTGAGGCCAAGGCCTTCCTGTAACCTCCCTTCTAACCCCTCAGCCTTTGCTCAAAGATGAAATGATGCTCCCTTGTTCCCAGAAATGCACCATTATAAACCCTTGCATTTCAGACAGCCTCAGCTTTGACAGTGGCATGGTTTTCTCATGCCTTTTCTCATCTAACCCTCACAACAGCCATCAGAAGCTTTATTATTATCCCAAGTTTTATTATATGAAGAAATTGAAACACAAACTGAGCAAGGAAATGGCAGAGCAGGGACTTGAACCAGGATGCTAGAGACCATGCCCTTAACCAGTGCATTCTACTATCCAAAAGTTCCCTTGGTGGGCTATCTGGCAGCCAGCAAGAGGGTCCATATGCATCACCACCTAAAAGAGTGTCATGGAAAAATTACTAAAAGAAAAAGAACACAAAATTGTGTTTTTGTTCACTAGAAGGACTCAAGGATAAAGAGTCACAGGTCACATGAAAAGATGAACATATATTCTGAGGCAGTTCTGTTAAAGAGGAATTTTCCATTAGTGATATTTTAAAATTGATTTGATGGTAATATAAAATGAATGTAGTTCTTTTTCTCTGTCCTATTTCTATATGCCCCATTCGATGGTAAAAAGCATTTTGCATCCTGGAGCCTGCTGGTGTTCTGGAAGCTAGTTTGGTTTGATTGATGTTTGGGGCTGGTCATGCAAGCATGGTTCCACTGTGAACATGATTTCCTTTGATGGGAGGCCTGCCTGTTCGTCATGCAGGCATGGTTTTACTGAGCAGACTATTATCTTCTATTGAATGAGGTGACTCTTGCATGGCCATGATCACCACTGAGATATTCTTGAAGATATGCAGGCCATCCCCAGGCTCCTCTATAAATATAATCTCTCAGATTGGATTTTTAATAATAGTGACTAACATTTCATTTAAGCTTTCAGTGATTTTTTTTCTGAGTGCACACTGTCTTATGTTCTGCATGGTGATAAGGATATAGAAATAAACAAGACTTAGTCTTCCTCCCTCAAGGAACTCAGGTTTTATTGGAGGAGACAGGCAATTACAACCAATGGGATCAGTGCTTTGAGAGAATTGTGTCAGTCAGGATTCTTAGCTGTATACACTGTGCAGGTTTAAGCAGCAGCAGAAGAGAACCAGCCTTAATGCTACACAGCTAAAGACAACAGAGGCAAAAACAATGCATCCAGCGCAATGCATAATGCCCAACCACACCAGGGAATGTTCTAGTGGAAATGACATCGCCATCCTCCCACCTATAACTTGGCACCTATGTGAGGCCCTAGATAGTAGAAACTCCTCCATGGGTGTATTGGTTGGGGTTCTCTAGAGGAACAAACTGAATAGAAAATATATATATACATGCAAGGGGATTTATTAGGAAAGCTTACAGGATCAGAGGATGGAGAGTCTACCATGGCTATTTGTGAGCTAGAGAGCCCAGAAGATCTAGTCCAAGAATTTGGAAGCTGCAGAACAGGAGGGATCAAGGATGCAGCACCAGTCTAAGGTCAGAGGGCTGAAAGCTTCCTGAAGAGTTGTCACTCCAAGTCTGTGTTGGAAGGCTGAAGAAACTGGAGTTTGATTTCCAAAGCCAATGGCTACAAAAGATGTACCTGCTCAAGCAGAATGGAGCTCTTCAAATGCATGCTAACTTCCCCCTTTCCTTTTTATTTTAGGCAGGCTACAAGCCTATTGGATGGTGCTATCCACAATGGTGGTGAGTCTTCCCCCCTCAGTTTGCTGGCCTACATGCCAATCATCTCTGAAAACACCCTGCAGACACACCCAGAAGTGTGCTTACTAATCTGCTAGGCACTTCTTCTTTTTTTGCGGGGGGGGGGGGGTGTATCGGGGATCAAACTCAGGACCTTGCAAGGCAAGGTGCCAGCACCACTGAGCTAAATCCCCAGCCCTAGACACTTCTTAATGTGGCCGAGTTAGCATGTCAGGATAAGTGGTGACATTGGGTACTCCTGGAAAACCTAGACATCTTCATCACAAGCACTTTCTAGGTGATTCTATTTACCTGCATGCAGTTACCAATACCCATGGTGTACTTCTACCTCTACATCTTATCAAGAGTGCTTTCTTAGGTCACACATGAAACCCAATCTGTAGTAGAGTTTGAGAAGTGTCATTTTAGTTTTCCAACCCTGATTGGAGCCTGAGGTTGGCAATTTGGAAGACTAAAAACTGCAATCCCTGGAATTGGGCTGGGAAAGGGGAGCTGGCACCCACCCCTGATCTGGCTCTGGATCTTGATCTTAGAAGTGTCTGCCCCTTTCTGGATCTGTTTTTCCATCTGGCACCAGAAATCCTCATTCAGCTCCATTTATTATGAAGGTTGCTCCTTCCAGCTGAGCTTCTGGGCCTCAGTTTCCCTTTCCTACAAAGGGGACAGTATGCTGGACATGGTGGCATACTCCTATGATCCCAGCTACTCGGGACATTGAGACAGGAAGATTGCATTTTTGAGGCCAGCTTGCGCAACTTAGCAAGACCCTGGCTCAAAATAAAACAATAAATAAAAGGGCTGGAAATGTAGCTGAACACTGCCTGGATTCAATCTTCATTACTGCAAAAAGGGGAGGGGTTTTCCCCTGCCCCTCCTTGGGAGAACCTCCCATTTAAGAGATTGTTCTTTTCATCCAGCCAATATCATGAAGAGATGAAGAAACCCCTGGCAGTCTTTCTTACCCCTTCTTCATCTTCACCGGGCTGCAGCTGCTATAGATCCCCTCCCTCAGCATGTCCACCCTGAGGGCCACTCACCCACCTGGCCACAGGAGCTGTTAGAGGGTGGGGACTGAGCATAGACTTTGGGGCAGGGGATGGACTCATAACTTTGGAGTTGGAACCCAGGCTATAGCAATTCCTGGCTGGCTGGCCCTAGGTAGGCCACATGAGTTTTCTAAGCATCTGTTTCCCTATCCATACAAGGGAATTGCTGGTAGTAAATGAGATAAACACAGACAGAAGTGTGCCTAGAACAGGCTTGAGATACAGTATGGCTCAGCTCAGGGAGCTCCCTCCTTCCTGCCCCAAGCTTGAGGCTTCACTCTCAGAACACTGGCTCCAGACACCTTTAATGATGCCTGTGCTGGCTGCAAGAGTCCTGGGAGATGGCCCAGGAGGCCTGGGAGCACTTGAGATGGGACACTTGCTGCTCCACCAAGATGTCCCCCAGGATCTTCATGGACTCATAAGCAGAGCTTTTGGAAGAGGATTGGACCATGGGGGTGCTATAGCTGACTTGCTGCTAGGAGGTGGGGCCTGGCCAGGGGCAGACACGTTATTGGGGACATGACCTGGACAGGGATATCTCCCTCCCCAGTCCTTTTCTCTCTCACTTCCTGGCTAGTGTGGAATGAGCAGTTGTCCTTGGCCCAGACCTTTCCACCATGCTCTTTTCTGCATTTGAACCTGGAGCCAAACATGGACTGAAACTTCTGAATCTGTGAGCCAAAATAAACCTGTCCTCCTTTAAGTTGTGGGTGTTGGGTATTTTGTCCCAGTGAAGAGAAAGTGACTAAGACACAGGGCCAGTTGGTCCCCCCCACCCCACCCCCACTCCCTGTCTCCTCCCCCACTCCCCACCCGCTGTCTGGGCCAGGGAGAAGTCCTCAGGTTTGGGAGATGCTGCATTCTTCTCCCCGCAGATCTGCTTTGGAGCCTACAACCAGGCCTACTCAGTCTTCCCAAGGTGGTCTAATCCTCCCATGAGGTGTTGTGGTTGCCAACCTTTCCCAGAAGGCACAGGTATGCAACCTAGTGTTCAGAGCATCAAACAGACCCATGGCCACTTAAACTGTGCCTACCTGTCTGGTGAGCTACTGCCAAGGTCTGGACAAGTGGACAATTATTCCTCACTCATTCCCCCATTAATTATTTCACCTATTTATTCATCTGTGTATTGACTCACCCAACTCATTTACTCATTAACCTCTTTATTCATTCTCTCAGTCATTCTGGCACTCATTCATGCAGTGGCCTACTTATTTATTCATTCACTTACTATTCAAGTCATTTGCTCATAGCTCCTTTAACTGTTATTCATCTGCCTATCTATCACTTCTTCCTTCATTCACTCAGTAAGTACTTAGTGAGGCTTTCTACTGGCCAGAAATCAAATACGCTCCAAAACTCTCTGCTCCTAAACACAGCTAAATTCTCAAAAAAGAACAATTAGGCTCAGTGGCGCCTCACCTGCCTCGAAAGCGCAAGGTCCTCAGTTTGATCCCCTGCACCAAAAAAAAAAAAAAAAAAGAACAATTAAGGAAGTCAAAGAAGGCTGTGTGAGGCAGGTCCGCCTCATGTGCCTATAGTTTTTGTTTCCCTTAACCTTAGGTGCAGCTGATCATTTGCTTTGGTTCACAGCACTGCCCATCATTGGTCCATCCAAGGGCCTGCTCTTATTTTAGTTATTTATTCCCTTTTATCCCCTTTTATGGTGTTCCCTCTCTCCCTCAAAAATAATCACGTGCATAATGTCCAGCCTTTTGTTCACGAGAATTCTTATAAAATCAACATCAGAATCCTGAATACCTATATTTTAATTTATATAAATTATACTGTATGATAGATTTCATTATTTCTTTCTATTTTCACCCAGCCATGTTTTTTAGGATTCATGTTGCTATGTGTATCTTATTCCTACCTGCTAAATAGTAATCCACGGTGTGCACACACCTGACCTTGGTAATCACCACTCAGCATGCCCATCACTCACTCTCTCACCATCCTCATTCCTGTAGCCCCAGATTTCTCTAGGCTACATATATACATACCGAGGATGAGCACTATGGCTTATAGTACATATATATACATTCAATAAATACTGCCAAGTTGCTGTCCAGAAGGGCTGCATCCGGCCACATTCCCACAGGCAGTCTCAGAGTTCCAATTTCCCATAGTCCTGCCAACAGCTGATATCATCTGGCTCTGTGATTTCTGTCAGTCTAATAGGTATAAAATGACTTATTTCCATTTCTATTTCTCTGGTAACCAAAGAGTTTGAGCATTCTTTCCAAGTCCTTTAAATTTCCTCTTCCATAAATAGCTTATTCTAGTGATTTCCTTTTTGTTTTCAATTGCTATCTTCTTGTTGGCTTCTCATATATTCCAGATATAGCCCCCTTGTCAACTTTAAACATTGCAAATAACTTCTCCCATTTTATCAGCTCTCTTATTAACTTTATCCATGATATATGTCACTGAACAGAAGCCCACAATTTCCACATAATTGAATTCACAAATTGTTTTGGGGGCCTCCCCTCCCCCTCCCCCCCTTCTCCTTCCTTCTCCTCCTCCCCCTCCCCCTCCCCCTCCTCCTCCTCCTCCTTCGTACTGGGGATTGAACTCAGGACCTTGCACTTGTGAGGCAGGCGCAGCGCCACTGAGCTAAATCCCTGACCCTCACAAATTGTTTTTTGTATGGCTCAACCTGTATGCACACAAAGTTATTCTACATTTTCTTCTGTTAACATTCTACTTACATCTTTCATATTTAGTCTGTAATCCACCTGGCAGCACCTATGTATATGATGTGAAGTAAGTATTCAGTTTTCTTGTTTTCCAGATCATAAATGAGTTTTGCCAACAATTCATACTTTCCCCTAGATTTAGGTCTTTTTTATTGTGCAGTGTGATGGAGTTCGTATTTATACTATGCTCCTCTTTCAGCTCTCTATTCTGCTCCATCGGTTCATCAGTCTGTCTTGCACTAATACCACTTTTAATGTTGTACCTCTCTTTACTTTTACTTTTCAAACTAATTCTGCTAGTCACATATTTTTTCCACATATTTTATAGGAGTTTGTTGAGGAGCTCAATAAATCCAATAGGAATTTGAATAGAGATTGAAGAATTGGGAGAATTAACTTGTAACAATTTTAAGTTACCCCATCCAGAGCATGGAATGTGTCTTCATTATTCATATAATCTGCTTCCTGTTAGAGCTCTAGATATTGTCCTAAAGATAGCACATGTATTCCCACCTAAGTCAATTTCTAAGATGATTTATAATTTTTATCCTATTGCAAGCTGTGTATTAGTGCTTTATGTTTTTGTTTTTTACAGTGCTGGGGCTCAAACCCAAGGCCCCACACATTCCAAGAAAGCAGTCTGCCACTGAGCTACATCCTCAGTCCTTGTTTGTAAGTTGTATTTTTTTATATTGGTTCTTGCTGTTGTGGAGAAATGCTATTACTTTTTATCTTTTTTTCCAGCAACATTGACAAATTCTCTTATTAGTTCTAACAGTTTGTCTATTGATTGTTTGCTTTTTAGTTAAACAATTGTATCATCTGTGAAATGTAAGAGTCTCGTCTGTTCCTTTCAAAAGGTACATCCTTTATTTCTTCTCCATTCATTAAAGTGTTGACTGGGATGCTTAGCACTGAGTTAATTTAAATATTACTGGTGGGTGGGGGATTTAGCTCAGTGACACCACGCCTACCTTGCAAGCGCAAGGTCCTGAATTTGATCCCCGGTACCAGAAAAGAAAAGAAAAGAAAAGAAAAAGTACTGGTAACTGTGGGTATCCCTGTCTTATTTTTGTTCCTAAAGGGAATACCTTGACTAAAATGACTAACAAATGACTACAATGTTTGCTGAAGATTTTTGGAATATTGCCTTTTCCAAGTTACCTCCCTTATAATCCCAGTTATTAAAATTCTTTTAAATCATTAATAGGTACCAAATATATCAAATACATTTTTTCATGCCAATTAGAATGACTTTTCTCAAGTCTGGTGAATTACACTGATAGACTTTATGAGATGAAACCATCCTTGCATCCCTAGGGGAAATTTTTCCATCTGATTATGATGCATTTATAAATATTCTGTTGCATCTGGTTAGTATTTTACATAGGATTTTTGCATCTAAGTTCATAGGTGAAACTGAGCTGATCTTTCGTTATCTTTTTCTGAATTATTATTGTCTTGAGACTCAAGAACAAATTAGTTTCATAAAATGAGTTGGCAGCTTTACTTTTCTGGAAGAGTATATTAGTTAGAACATAATTTCTTTGCAAGTTAATTAACTCATCTGCAAAGCTATCTGGAATTTTGTTGTTGTTGTTGTTGCTGTTGTTGTTTGGGATGGGTCTTGCTATGTAGTCCAGGCTGCCTCAGCCTCCTGAGCGCTGGGACTACAGGTGTGCGCCACCACATCCAGCTGGAAGAACTTTTTGAAGAGAGGAGGTTCTTAACTACAACTTCATTCTTTAATACACATTTATCTGTTCAAATTTTGTATTGTGTGATTTTTCCATTTTTCTAGAAATATATCTTTGTCCACTTTTCAAATTGTAATTGCATATATATTTTTTATGCTTAATCCTTTTTTTTTCTTTCAGTACCGGGGATCGAACTTGGGACCTTGCGCTTGCGAGGCAGGCCCTGGAACCACTGAGCTAATTCCCCACCCTGCATATATTTTTTTTATTATATCTTTTATTATGCTTTTGTCCTCTCTGGTATCTGTAAATATTTTCTGATTTTTGTTCTATACTTAGTATATTTGCATCTTCTCTTCCTTCTTCCCTCCCTTCCTTCCTTTTTTCCTTCCTTCATTCTTCCTTTCTTTTATTTTATGTCTTACCAGAGGTCCATCTTATGAATCTTTTCAAAGAACCAGCTTGTGACTTTGGTAACTTTCTTCCCCCTCACCCCCCCAGTACTGGGGATTGAATTCAGGACCTCGCGCTTGCCAGGCAGGCTTGGCACCACTGAACTACTTCCCCGGCCCTTTTGGTAACTTTCTATAGCTGTTATTATTGATGTTGTCTAGGCTATTTATTTCTGCCCTATATTTATTATTTCCTTTTTTATGCTCTTTTGTTCATCTTGAGTTAAATGCTTAGCTCACTTATTTCATTCATTTATAGAGTCTTCTCTTTCCTGATACATGAATTTATTTATTTATTTATTGTTTACTATTTTTTTCTCTCTTACAGTGTAATTCTAATTGTGAGAGAGCATCATAGACAGTACTTTCTTCTGTATATTTATTTTGGCTTTAGGAGGTAGGCACAGCATGTGTGGGTGTAGAGAAATACTAAATTGCCCCTTAATACATTCCAAAGGAGAACGAGGTTCAGATATGGAGTTCCCAATCCTTTACCAGCGCCTCGATCTTATCTTCCTCAGGAAACTCATACCCTTACTCCAGTAGGTACTCCTAAAGCACAAGTTTCAATTGATTTAGCCATACCAATCATGTTTAAACCACTGCTTTCTAGTTCCTCACAGTAATCTCAGTGGAAGACCTCCAAAATGATAAGGGGGAAGAGATGTAACTCCCAAACCTGCTAGGTATCCGAAATGCGAGTTCGTGTCCTCTAAAATCAAAGAATGAATTCTAGGAACAATGGAGGTTAAGAGTAGGAAGAATTTATTGAGAAAGCTTCTAAGAGAGACAGAAGGGAGACCAGAAAGTGGGTTGCCCCATGAATTTAAAGATAAATTGCACTAAGTACTGGATTGGTCATTTCACAAATGTCGATAAGCAGTAAGATTTCAAAAAAATAATCTAGCTCTAAAAATATAGTAATTTCCTTTATAATTTTTCTTTTTAACCCATGGGTAATTTAATAAGATAATTTTCAATTTCCAGATATATGGAAATTTAAACATTCTATTATCAACTTTAATACATACATTTATTGTATTGTGATCAGCAAGTGAGGTATATTGATCCTTTGTTATTTTTAGGGTTTTATGTGGCTTTGTGGATAATCTATTTTTCAAATATTCCGCTGTTCTGGAAGATTACGTGTTCTCTATTAAGTGTGGGGAATATGTATTTATATTCTTTGGCTGCACCATTTTGAATTCCAACCAGTAGTGATTGCTGTTGAGAACTCTGATGATACCCTGATTCATTTTCCTTTTTAGATAATCTGTGTTTTCTTTCTTAGGGTTTTTGAAAATTTATTTAAATTGGTGGTCTTAAATTTATGAAGTAATGTATCTGTACATTTTTCCCTTATCTCCTCTGATTGATACTCTCTGGCCCCTTTTAATTTTAAGTCTCTTTCTTTCTTTCTTTTCATTTTGTTTGTTTGTTTGTTTGTTTCAGTACTGGGGAATGAACCCCGAGCCTTGACACTGAGCTACATTCCCAGTCCTTTTTTTTTTTGAGACAGGTTCTCACTAAGTCGCTAAATTGTCCAGGCTCGGCTGGAGCTTGTTATCCTCCAGCCTCAGTCTCCAGTGCTGGGATTATAGATGTGTGTGCCCCTTCACCTGGCTCAACTTTTAGTATAGTACATTTATGTCTTTTCTTTCTATAAATATTTCTCACTGTTATGATTTAGATCTAGAATGTTCCCCCAAATCTCATATGTTTGGAGATAGTGCTTTTGGAAGGTGACTGGAGCATGGGGGCTCTATACTCATCAGTGGATTGATCCGCCATTATACTCATAGCTAAACATGCTGTTAGAAGGTGGAACTGATTAGAAGAGGTGTATCACAGGAGATGTGATCTGGAAGGGTCCATATCCCTTCTTGCCTCCTCCTTTCTCTCTCTGCTTCCTGCCTGCCATGAGGTGAGTAGCTTTCCTCTGCCACACCCTTCCACCATGATGTTTTTGCCTTGGAGCCAGCTTACCATGGACTGAGTCCCCTGAACCATCAGCCAAATTGAACCTCTCCTCCTTTACACTGTGAGTGTCAGGCATTGTGTTCCAGTGATGGGAAAGCTGACCAATGACACTTTTTTTGTCCCCTCATCTGGATGTTGGCATTTCTATTTCTATCCTCCACAATTTATATTTTCTCTTACACTTTCTATTTCTTTGTCCCTTTCTGTGGTGGATTAACTAATGGTCAACATAAGTGGGAACACCCAGCTGAACTGAGTCAGTGTGGTTCTGGGCATGGAAGCCCCACCTCAGGAATGTTGCCAATGGCATAAAACAAGAACTGGAGGGGAAGATTGTATGCTGCCGATTTCCCAGGAGAAGCTTTGTTGTGGCTGGTTTTCCTGACATGAACTCAGCTGTTCTCATCAAAGGAGGAGCTCAGGTGCTTGCTGTTGCTGGGGATGGCTGATGTTCTCTTTTGGGAAGCTCTGGTCTTTGCCTTGAGTGTGGCTTCCTGGCTCCAGTGCAGATCCCTCAGCCTGGTGGCACAGATCCTTTACCTTGCCAGCCCAGACTTTCTAGCTTCCACCACTGACCTTTGGGTCTTTCTGGTGCAGATCCTTGATATGGGCTTGCATGAGATATTGCCATGGGCTCTAGGCCTCCAGCTGCGCTCGTGCAGGACATTGCTGTGGGATCCAGGCCCTCAGCTGGATTCTTTGGGTCTCTAGCATGGACAGGTCTCTTGTACTCTTCTGCATTTGACTTTTTGGGTGAATATTATAAGATACTCCTATAAATTTATATATCCTGTATCAAATCTATTCCTTTGCAAACCACTGACTACAACACTTTCCTATTGCCTTTGTCGAGAGTTTGTCCAGCTGACTCTTAAAATTCACTATTTCTCTCTTCAACAGGATTCAGCCTGCCTATCTCATCTGTTGCCTTCAACTATTCTCTCTCTCTCTCTCTCTCCCTCTCTCTCTCTCTCTCTCTCTCTCTCTCTCCTGTACTGGGGATTGAGCCTTTTTATGGATCTATGTCCTCAGCCCATTTTTTACTTTTTCTATTGAGACAGGGACTCACTAAGTTGCCTAAGCAGGACTCAGACTTGCAATCCTCCTGCCCCAGTCTCCCAGAGTGCAGGGATTACAGGCATGCCCCTCTACACTGGGCACTTGATTCTCCTTAAAATGATTTCTTGTTCTTTACTTCATGTCGCTGTTATTTTCCCTTATCGCCATAAGTAAATTTAAAACATTTATTTTAAATTCAGGGTCCACCTG